>NC_141821.1:5538951-5838951 GCF_982586985.1 Callionymus lyra
TACCTATCGTGTATACTGTAAATTGTACCTTTATCTATTTTATCTATTGCATCCTATATATCTTATCTATCCTATTTATCGTATCTATCTTATTAATCGTATCTATTGCCTCCTATATAGCATATCTATCACATGTATCGTATCTATCCTATATATTGTATATATTGTATCTATCGTATATACTGTTAATTCTATCTTTATCTATTGCATCCTATATATCTTATCTATCTCATTTATCTTATCCTTCTTATTTATTGTATCTATCTTTTTTATCATATCTATCTTATTTATCGTATCCATCTTATTAATCGTATCTATTGCCTCCTAAATATTGTATCTATCACATGTATCGTATCTATCCTACATATCGTATATATTGTATTTATTGTTTCTCTAACCTCTATTAAATGAATCCAATCAATCTTATCATTGCATCTATAGTAAGTAATGAAGTAAGTAATATTTGTATATCGCTTTAATCTTATTTATTATATTTATCTCATCAATAGTATTTATTGCATGTATCCTATATATCTATCCATTGGTTGCATATATCGTATTCATCATATAAATTGTATCAAACGCATGTATCATTTAAAGTTTCTATCCCTTTTATTTTAACTATCGCATCTATATATAGTATATATCATATTTATTGTATCAATCGCATATATCGTATTGATAGTATCGTACGGATCACATGTATTGAAAAGAAAATGAGTATTTATATAGAAAACTTTAGTATTTTAGTATTTTGTTTGAATCACTTGTGGAGATGAAGGTTAATAATCCTTCTTTAATAGTATCTTCTTTACCAAGAAACCATAATTCCATTGTTGCTCAACATCACCACACAACAAATGGACGGCTGACAAAGCTACAGAGAAATCTAGTGAAACAAAAACATTACGACATTTGGAAAACTGGGGAAAAGTCTGGTTTTATTGTATTTGTTCGTACTTATGGGTGCAATTGGGGGTGAGGTGTAAATGTGGGACGCGGCCTTATTTTCTTTATTGGTAAATAGAGAAAACTTTCTAGTGGTGGCTTTCATTAAGTTAAAAGTTTTTCATGAATATTACTGTTTGTGTACAAAACAAGGGTATCCTCATCAACCTAGAGCTTCTTAATGGTAGAATTGTTTAAATACTCATAAAGACAAGTGGTTGACTTAGGAACTATGATTTTTTTTATGATGGAAAAACTGAAAGACGAAAAATCTTGACCTGTTTTTGTTAAACTTTGTTGCCTTTTGAGCCTTTTCTTAACAGTGTTAAGTGTTTGGGCCATCTTAAACTCACTGTTTTAAGTGTCAGTGCTTAAGGTTGTCCCATCATTGTAAACATTGTAACGATTATATGATATATCTGCTCCTTTTTCAAATGTTTTGTTCCATTTTTTTTCACATATCTACACAGGAATAAAAGTCAAAATAACTTTGAGACTCACTTGAAGAAGTACTTTTTTTTTAAAGTGTGTAGACATGCAATTATATGACTGTGTGTTCTTCCAGGGCCGTTTTTACAGCCGAGCTGTACCTGCAGACGGAGCGAGCGCTGATCGTCGGAGCCGAGACACTGGAAACGCAGCGAGACTGGATCCAGGCGCTGAAGAAGGTGACACTTTTCAAACCATGCACGCCTCAGACACACACTTTTGAAACCATGCACGCCTCAGACACACACTTTTGAAACCATGCACGCCTCAGACACACACTTTTAAAACGATGCACGCCTCAGACACACACTTTTGCTCATAAGCTGCCAAACAAGTTTTTTTTTTAATGGAAAATGACAAAGAAGGAACAGGGAGTTCTCGCAAGATCCAGCAGTCCAGACGTCGCTGTTTACTGCGAAGACGTCTCTGCTCTCCACACAAACTGACATGATCTCGTAGTAACGGCTCCGTATGAATGTATCCCTTGCTCCCGTTTTTATGTCTTTAATCCCAGTCAACCCAGTCGGAGAAGGTGGGAGGCGGATCTGCATCCGTCCATATGTCTCTCCATCTGTGCCATAAACTCGCTGCACTTTTTTTTTATTTATCCATTTCCATCACAGATAATTGCAGTCCAGAACGGTGTTCAGGGAAATAAAAAACGAAAAGAAAAAATCAATTTCACCCAAAAGCCAACAGGGTTATGCCTTCAAGAAAAAGCCACATCTGTTGTTGTTGGAGGTTGTTTTGATCCAGAGTCTTCCTTTGAAAAAAAGTTTCTCATCAGTTAATTATAAAAAAAAAACTTCTGCGATATAAAAAAAAAAAAGTATTTATTTGTTATACTTGCAGTGCTTTGTCCCGTCCAAAGTGGAGAGGTTGGTTCAGAGAGACAGCGAGTTGATTGGCAGGCTGCTCTACAAGGAAGGTCACGACCTTTACCACTGGAGGATGGGCTGGTTTTCGCTGGAAGGCTCGTCCTTGCACTTTAGCTCCGGAGAGGAAGAGGATGAGGAGGGAGTTCTTCAACTCAGACAGCTGCGGGAACTCAGTGAGTCCAGTTTTTACTTCAATTCTCTTGTAAAATATCGACTCATAGTGGTCAAAAAATATATATATATATATATATATACATATATATATATATATATATATATATATATATATATATATATTAGGGCTGAACGAATACTGAGAAGATTATTTTCCAAAATATTGCGAACAAATATGCGATTCTTTTTTTAATGTGCCTTTTTTTATTCATTTTTTTCTCTTATCCAGTAATTAATTCACTGCACAGTAAAATTTATTTCTTTGTTTTTAAGTTTAATAAGGCATTTTTATGATTGAAGCAAATGAAGCATTCATCGAAATAAAGAACAAAGATTTATTTAGTTACTTTAATTACATAATGAATTCCCTGCAAATACTTTAAAAACTTCAAAAATGTGCTAAAAGTGTGATGAAATCATTTATATTTATAAGTCACAATAATAAATCACACAAACTTCAGTGCAGAGTAAAGAAAAGTGAAAACACTGGTCACTCATTCTGACTTTTCTTACTGTACATTTTTTCTCTTGTATTTAAGTGCATCTCCTGTGATACACATTCATATATTATCATTTACACAGTTCAAATTGTGTATTTGTACAGGGTAACAATTGAATTAGCAAACACACAAACACTAGCACGCACATATACTATACAAAGGAGTTATGTGATTTTTTAAAAATATATTTATATATATACTGTATATATATCCCATAAAAAAAACATGTGTTGATGTTTGTGTGTTGTTGTGATGTGTGACTCTATTTTATAATCAGTGTGTGTTTGTACAAAACTCTCTTTGACATTAGAAAATGATCTTAAGCTCCGCCCACTGAAAACCATAACCACACCCACTCTGCTGTGATTGTTAAATCATGGAGGTTTGTCACTTTGGTCATCAATCCCTGAAGTTTCCACCTCCAAGGTACTCGTTGTATAAATGAAGCTGGGTGTGATTACAGCTGGCTGGAGGAGGAGTGAAACCATTATTACGTCATAATGGACTCTCGTAACCTCTAGTTCGCTCAGATCTGCACACGTCAGTTCACATCATCACTTGATTCTTGTTATACAGTATCTGGCATGTGATGCATTTTTAATACACTTAAATATCACATGTTTATATGTTCACAATACTGTCATTTATTTGATTAGAAAATGTATAATAAACATTTTATCAATTTATTTTTAGGATTTAGAATCATATTATTTTGTCTACTAGTTATTTAATGGTCTTATTTTGATAAAGTGTGTTTAAATATATTTATTTTACAACTAACATGCAATTATCACGGTTTTTTAATTTTAGTGTTGCGATTTAACTTCCGGCCACTAGATGGCATCAGTCATTATTTCCACAGCAGCTAAAGAATCAAGGAATAGAATCCCTTATTTGTCCCGCGAGGGGAAATTCGGTAGTGCTTTTTACAGCCATTCACACACACTGATGGGAGTAGGCTGCACACCTGCGCCAAGTCTACCATCAGGAGCAATCAGGGTAAAGTGTCTTGCTCAGGGACACAACGACACAAGCTTGTCTGGAGCTGGGATTGAACCTGCAACCTTTTGGACTGCAGGCAACCACTCTACCATCTGAGCTATGACGCCCCTAATACCACGAGATACAAGTGATAGCTGAGGACGAGAGGATACAGTGACTCCAGCTCCAGATGTTTGGACATATTTTGGTTTGAAAACAAACGAAAGCAGTTACGACCTCGGCAAGAGTCATGTGGTCTGTAAATACTACAACACCAGAGTCAAGTACTTGACAATACTACACATATATCCTTGTTCTTATATATATGACATCATATTTATTCGTCGGCCATTCATCATAATAAGATTTAAATCGCCAGAGCCATCGATCACATTCAAAACTCCAAAGAAGCAGACGTAGGTGAAAACAATCGGCCAATAGCAGAAGACAAAACTGTTTTCAGGGCAGGCTGGTGGATAACAGGCCAGTGAACAGATGCCTTCAGGATCCAAAGTCTGCAACACGGGATTAAGTGTTATTTCCTCGGCTGTAGCGCCGCTGCACGCCGGGGGCAGCAGTGAGGGATTAAATAAATACATGTTTCAATTACGGTCCCTACATGCGTCCAATATGCAAACGCTGTGGTCTCATCCCGCGTGTTTGACCTCAGGCTTCCTGAAGTTATGATCACTTTCTGAATCACTTTCTACAAACTTACTCCAGGCTTTTACTTTCTGTAATTTCAACTGGCTTATCTTGTTTTTTCACTTTCTTTATCCTTAATTGCTTTGTCCTCCATTCGTCTCGGCTGAATAATCAGCAGCGTCTTTTTGTATTCATTTGTCTTGTAATGCAAAAACTTTTATTGGTTTTTCATCACTTTTGGTTGAATCGTGAGTGTTTGATTAGTATTTTATTCAAATCAGAGCCTATTTTTTTTTTTTAACTTATCATAAAATTAAATCGTTCAGGAAATACTGAGGTTTATTGTATAAATGATGTAAACAACTCAGCCGTGACATGATCACAGTTTATTCTCTGTGTATATTTCTAACGTCTGTAGTATTTGCTGTGTAGAAGAGGATCTTGTAGACTTCCTGTTTCTTTGCCATTCATGTGTTTATTGTTTTGTGTATTTAACTATTTATTGAAATATCTGAAAGAGAAGAAATACTTTAAAACTCAAGATGTTATTTCTTGTTTTTCACTAAATTTTTCTATGCGAGTTTTTTTCAAATTATTTTTTTATACCTTGGTATTTATTATTTTTGCTTTCCCTTATCCTAGCGTCACGTTATCAGTCTTTTTTTTAATAAATGTTGATCTAGTCAATGAATAAGAAAAATACGAATATATTTATACGTACAAAATTATATATTTAAAAAACCCCAGAAAATTAGATCTTACTTTCAAATTACCAAGAGGTTCATGGGGTTTATATATATATATATATATATATATATATATATATATGTCACAGTACAGTTTGGAATTCAGTAGGATCTGGAATCCTACTAGTAGATTGGAATCCTGCTACTGAACTGGGATCTTAATATTGATATGGGTTAGGGTTTAATTAATCCTATTAGAATTGGAGATTTTGCTGGTAGAATTCCCATTTCTACTAGGACCTAGAATCTGTACTAGTAGAATCTGGAATCCTACTAGGTTTTACTCCAGATTACAGGATTCCAGATCCTAATGGATTCCAATCTGTATTATATATATATATAAACCAACACAATGGACCTCAAGTATTCCGGTCCGACCCTGACTTCAGTCAGTATAAAGTTTACACCTCGGCTCCTTCTATGAGCTGTATTTTTCTAAATCCCACTTGACAGAAATTAAGCAGAACAATGTCCATATAAAAATTTAAACATGTGTTTCTTGATAAAATTGAACTTTTTGGCTGTAAGTTTTTTAAAAGTATATATTAAAAACAAAATTGTGTGTTGCTCCTCGATGGTTCAGCAAATATCCCATGATTGTTTTGACCTTTTCTTTCCTTGCACAACAACCAACACGTTGCCATGGTGACGGCAAAGAAGAATGAGCTTTTGACTTGCTCTGGTAAACTTGACAAAGAAGGAAAGTCTTCAATGCCGACCATTTTATTGAATCATTGAAGCTGTATAATGTTATTTTATTGTATTTTTACCGCTTCATGGTCACTATTTTTATTGCTGACCGACTACTTTTGTCACTTAAAATTAAAAATGTATTTCTGTTTCTAACAAGGATGGACTGTCATCATGTCCTGGTAGTCCAGAGCATTACTTTAGCTCTTTTATTTTATCTAATGGTCCTTTGGATGCCATCTCTGCTCTTAAGGTTCATGTTTTATGACTAGATTATATATATATTTTTGATATCCTGAGCCTCTCACTTATTCACAAATTTTATATAGTTTAAATCAAACCTTCAGGCTTCACTAAAATACCCAAATAGTTCATTAGTTTTCAAAGCATTTAATCAAAGTTAACTAAAGTGTTGTTCAACTCCACAGTTTAATTTGACTTTTTACTTTGACCAGAGCCATCCCAAGCCATCATGGGGCCCTTAGCAAGAAGTCCGCTGGGGCCTTCCTTCCATAGCATCGGCACTGTTACTGTTTAAAACAATTTAATAATATCACAAATTGTTGGAAAAATATAATGCCAAAAGATTTTCGGTGCAAAAGAACACTTGCAAGGTGACAAATATATATGATGTTAACTGCTTTTGTCATTTGTCGGTTTTCCTTTAGAAAGTTTGGATGACGCCAGGGTCCGAAAACTGAAACCCAAATTCTCAGTCTTACACAGTAACTGTAGTGACACAAGTTATATTTGTAGTTTTTAGTATTAAAGCTAGAAATGAAAGAAAAAAGCTTCACAATGTTATATTTAAGATTTAAGCTCAAGGTAGTAATCTTAACACAAGATAAAGATATTGTAATTTGGATAACAAAGTATTGTTAAGTAGCACTAGTCTCGCCTGCAGTTGATACAAAACTCTGCAACGGGTTGTCTCGCCATGCTCTAGTAGAAGAACTCACATTTCTCAGATCCTTAAATCTCTTCACTGGCTGCCAGTTTCTTTCAGGATCAACTTCAAATATTCTGGTTCTTACTTTCAGATCTATTTATGGTCAGACCTTCCATCAGTGATCTGATCCAGACTTACACCCCAGCTCGGGCTCTGAGGTCTGTGGATCAGAATCTACTGATGGTTCCTGAACTTCCGGACCAGAGGAGAGAAATCCTTCCAGACTGTTGCTCCTAAGCTTTGGAACCATCTCTGTGTTTGATGATCTACTGACTCCTTCAAGAAACATCTTAAGACACTTTTATTCGTGCAGGCTTTTCCTTGATTCTCTAGAACTCCTGTGTTGGTCTTGGTGTTGTCTTGAACTTTTAAGCATATATTTTATTGAGTATTGTTTTGATTGTTTAAGCGCTTTGTGACCCTGGTCTAGAAAAGCTCTCTACAAATATCACTTACTTACTTACTTACTTACTAATAGCAGGCTTCTTTTCTCAAGGTATAATGAGGAACGACACATGAAGAAACACCTTTTTATGGGCTTGAGCGCTAAAGTTCTCCTCGGTCGACTCCTCCCACGTTTCCTTTGAGGGTCGGATTCTCTCGGTCGTGTTTCAAGTTCTCTCGTGACATCATGACGTCGCTGCTCCCGCCTGTGTTCAACTCTTTCTTTCTTTTCCTCCGAGGCAGCGCAAAAATTCAGCGCAGATTTGGAGGCAAACTTAATATCCAGCAGCATATTTAAAAAAAGTGATTGTAGAAACTTACTTGTGGCTCCGTCTCCAGCTGTCACTACACATACTGAGGGGGAGGAGAAGATCCAAGTTCTGCTGATGGTGGAGAGCGGAAGGTGAGTCAGCCTGCGAAAGAATAAAAAGCTAATTAGTTTTTTTTTCTTCATGCACCGGTGTTTGCTTTCATTCTTTTTTCTTTTTTCTTGTAAGAAAACAAGATAATTAAATTGACTAGACTTAACTCTTGCATCACTTCATGCTTCACAATAGTAATGTGTTAATGAGGCTTCATGAAACAGCTGACGAGGTGTCATGATACAGTATCTTTATTGACAAAGGCCATAAGATGGCATTCTTAGTTTAACGTTTGTATTCTCATCATTTTTATAATAAAAGCAGACAGTGCCATCGAGTGGTCTTTCAAAAAGGACTTCACATGATACCTCATCAACTGTTTCATGAGGCCTCATCAGCCCATCACTGCTTTCTTCATTATTTCTTATTATTTCTTACTTTTTGAGCAAATACCCTTGAGATCTCCTTCAGGAAATTGGGTTTCCATTTCACAGCAGACGATAGAAGGTTCAGCAAGTTTCTTAAAAGCAAGAAAGAGAACAAAGTTCAAATAAAAAGAGAAAAGCGCCAAGAGATAACAAAGTGCAAATATAAAGAGCATTGATTAACTAACTAACACAAAGACCTAAAAGGATACAAACATAGAATAACATCATCCCTTCACTCTACATACTAAAGAAATGAATACAAGTAAAGAATAGTAATTAAAAGTACCCTTTTTATTTGTTCTTTAGTTTGTGGCAATTGCAACAAATTCTACACAGGTATCTATATAAATACATAATTAGTAGTACGTATAGTAGTACATACAAAATATATTTTACAGGCAGATACAGTACTAAGCAGATATCCATATGAATACATTATTTATACAGAAAAGTATTATTATAATATCCTGATACATATTTTAAGTGAACTGTTTTCCCTAAAAAGAACGAGTCTTCTTCCGAGTCACGTAGTCAATCTTTATAACTGTAGTTCTTTGATTTTGATTTTTCATTTACATTTAATTATACAAACCTTTTTTCCATAACTCTAAAAAGGAACTGATGTAAACGCAAATAAATGTTGAAAATCCGATTATATAAAGTCTCAAAAATTGGTAAAATCTATTTTCATTGTGAAAAGTTGTAAATGTAGCCAAAAATCAACCTTTTTGAAAATGGGAAATAATGTCACGAAACCAAAGGTTATTATCTCGAGGACCATATGAACACCAATCAATGTTGCCCAAATATTGAAAACTTTTTCCGAAGTCTTAAAAAAGAGGGAAAATTTGACCTCTCTTCATTGTGAAAAGTTGTAAAAATGGCTGGTGGTCAATCTTCATAACTATAGTTCTTTAATTTTGATGATGTCATGGGGACGAATAGGAAAAGGAAAATCTCTGTTCTCGGATCTGATTTGATTCAGTTTTAGGATCTGTATGATATGAGCGATATTCGTAAGTTGTAAATAAATGATAAAATCACAGATAAATTAACAAATACTTTGTCTACATCACCTCGTCCGAACATCATCAGAAGTTGCTGTCCTTGTTCCTCCTGCTCAAAATAACATTTCTCACTATATTGTTACATTACAATACGATACAAAAGATGCACTTTTTCGACTCTTTCATCTTCTTTACATTTCCTAGTTTTACTGCTAGTTAGCGTGAGGAACTGCCCACAATCCTACCTGAAATCTAAGCTGTATTATCTCCTGGTGGTGTTGAAGGACGGTGTACATCCACGGCTACAGCCTGGTAGACTTCACCCTGTGGCAGTCGGCCATCACGCAGGCAGCGGCGACCGACGGGAACGCCCTCGGCGACCAGCAGCTGACCAAGAACGGCGTTCCGATAATCGTCGAGAGTTGCATCGCCTTCGTGACCCAATATGGTGAGTCAATTTTTTTTAATTTGATCTACCTATGTTTGTCTAATGAATCCAAATGCAATTACGTGCGTTATAACATGGCCGTCCAACTGAAGTTAACTTCAACGTCAAGATACGTTGTCTTTGACTCCATATCTCAGCTTTATGTTGTAACATCAAACATATTGACTTCCAGGTTTGAATGATTCATTGTACAGTGTTTGATGGAACAGACGGATTGAGTCGTCACTTTCCATCTGCGAATTTAACATAAGAGCAGAAATTGAAAACTGTTAAAATGAAAGATTCTGATTTAGATTTCTCACCTAAGTGTTTGCATGTGATCATAGCAGGTGTTTAATAGAAGTCTAGCTTCCACATTTGTCTCATTAATCACACATTGTCACTGGGTTTCGTTGACAGGATTTGCTTGAGATGGATGGATGGATGGATGGATGGAAGGATGGATGGATGCAATGGTAGAAAGTTTGGCTCATTGATGTTTGCTTTTTTTTTAATACCATTTTTGTTTGCTTGAACAATCAAAACAATACTCAATAAAATATATACTTAAAAGGTCAAAAAAAGTGAAGAGTTGATGAGGCTTCATGAAACAGCTGATGAAGTATCTTGATACAGATGCCTTTATTTTGAAAGACCACTAGATGTCACTCTGTGGTTCATAATATTAGACTCTGATCTACTTATTCAATGAAACCTGTCAAACAGAGAGTGCCATCTAGTGGCCTTTCAAAACAAAGACACTGTATCATGATACCTCATCAACTGTTTCATGAAGCCTCATCAACTCACCAATATAAAGAAACATTTACTCTAACAAATGCTAAATATGCTTAACATATAAAGTCAGTGTAGACGGTATGTACAGTATGGATCTATGTCGCCCCCTGTCTGTCTCTGAACTGAGGTTTTGACGACAATTTGCAGTTGCAGCCATCTTGGAAATGCTGTAGTCCAGTTTATCCAGACTCTGCTCAAGAGCTGAAGTGAAATTATGATTGGCCGAGAAAACCATGTCTCATTTTGTCGTACTATATGTCGGAGTACTTCCTGTCTGTAAAGGATGTCGGTCATTAAGCGTCAAACAAGCTCATAATAAAGACTTGTTTAAGATTTTTCGGCAACAATTTATCATGTTGAGGCTTCAATACAAGAGGGGGGTTATAGACGAGCATTATGGAGGTATTTGGATGTTTTTTTAAGCCTTCTGGTCAACTTGACCCTGAGATAACACAAGGGTTAGGTGTGTTTTCTTTTGGACAAAGATGAAGATGAAGACAATTGAGCTCCAGTCGCTACATTAAAATTAACAAACATTTTTGTCTATAACTCTAAAAAGGAACAGATGTAAACGCAAATAAATGTTGAAAATCATGTTAAGTTTCAAAAAACGGGGAAATTTAACCTCTTTTCATTGTGAAAAGTTGTAAAAATAGCAAAAAATCAACTATTTGAAAATGGGAAATAATGTCACAAAACCAAAGTTTATTATCTGGAGGACCATGTGAAGGCAAAAAAATGAATATGTCTTAAAAAAAGGGAAATACGACCTATTTTCATTACGAAAAGTTGTAAAATGTCCAAAATATAAACTCGGAAAATTAGTGAATTTCACTTTAAAGCCAAAGCTGTTTTTTTTGGATCAGCATGTAAAAATGTTTTCACGACCTAAATGTTTTTTGGACAGCCTCAAGTGAACACTATGAGCTGCAGATATTTGTGCTCCCACTTTTTTCGAACTGAATTTTACCTCTCGATATGAGAAAAATGTCAGCATCATCAATATATGTCTATTTATTCATCGTAATTATGCCTTTAAACTTTGTTTTGAATTGAGCAGAAGATAATCTCTGTACGAACCGTAAAGAAATGCCGTTGAGTCAACAACACAGAGGTCATTTTATAGCTGCTTGCTCAACAGAAACTTGTTGCCAAAGCAAAGGTTACTCTGTATGTCACGGCTAAGATTCAAGTTTGGCAAACAACGAGAACATCACGCTAGGCTGAACCGATTATTTTCTTCTCACTTGGAGCTTCACCATCTTGAACTTTTTCTGAGTTGAATGAAGTAAGAAAAGTTCTAATCCTTACGAATGAAGATTTAACTTGAATGAATTCCACATCAGGTTTGCCCCGGGAGGGGGTCTATCAGATTCTGGGGGACCCTGCAAGGGTGGCTCTGCTCCTGGAGGAGTTCACTCGTGATGCTCGCAACGTCAAGCTGAGGGAAAAGGAGCATCACCTGGACGATGTGACCAGCACACTCAAGACCTTCCTGTCCCAGGCAGAAGATGCTCTCCTGACCAAGGAGCTCTATCCATACTGGGTGTCAGCTCTCGGTAAAAATGTAACACAGCATCATTTTTCTTTTGCTTTTTTTTTCTCTTCTCATTTCTCTGCAGAGTATGAATCCATTGCGATTGACGTCTTACTTGTGTGTGTGTAGATGAGCCGGACGAGAAAGAAAGGGTGAAAAAGTATTCGACCTTTGTCAAGAGTTTGCCGAAAACAAACAGGTCCACGCTCGATGCTCTTCTCAAGCATCTGTACAGGTAATCTTTCTTTCTAAGGAAGTTAGACTCACTCACATGTTTGAAATGTTGAACTCTTATTTTGCAAGATGCAGTAAGTCCTTCGTCATGTCCATGTTTTTAACCTATTACTTTATAAAGTTGCTCTGAAATCTGGGCGAACGAGAGGTTACGAGAGTCCATTATGACGTAATAATGGCCTCACTCCTCCTCCAGTCAGCTGTAATCACACCCGCTTTGTTTATACAACGAGTGCCTTTGCATGTCTTTATCCATATGCCTGACAATGTCATGTGTTTTTGAGTCTCAAAGCATCAAAATCATGAATCATGAAATCTTTACCATTAGAAGTTATAATTAAGGTAACTAAGAAAACGGTAAAAAGTTTAGTTTAGAATTCTCAGTAGAACCAAAAAATGAAGCGGTTTAAGTGCCAAATATAAACTTATCTGGAACTTTTTTGGATTTAGAAAAGTAGATGTGGCACATACTAAGGCAGAAGAATTCTTAAACCATATTGGTAAAATAAACATAAATGTAATTCGATTTTCCCGTGGACTCAGATGTAGGAGAGCTTTTCAAAGCTTTCATGTGTTCGATCCCTGAAACTATAATATGAAAACAATCAATCCAGACACATATGATCCAGCTAGAGACTCATTTGAATCAGAAATTGTACGTTTTTTTTCCTTTTTTATAAAGAGATTTATCCATTCTATGGTCTTAAACTCGATACATTGTTAAACATCATTGACTTTTTTGTATTTATTCATAGTATCATAGCAAAATGTAAGGGCCATACTTGGATTATTTTGCCAGTCATTTATAGGACTGGGTGAAAAAAAGGATTTCATTTAACACTTATCCATTATCAGGGAATGAGTAAGTAATATTTAGGAATATAACAATAACATATCTTATGCTACACTTTGAAGCCAAATATTTTTTTGTTATTTTTATTATTAGTTTGCACATAAAACAGCCGGTTTACTATTATGGTCATAACCCTGGTTCTTTGAATGGGTGCTCTGCCCTCTACAGGCTGTTTCCACGAGCTACCTATGGAGCCTATAGAGGGCAGAGCATGCATGAAGTAGAATTGTTGTTTAAAAGTTATTGATATTGCCCTGGAAATTAGAAAGTAAGAAAAAATGGGGTAAAAATACTTATTTATTCATGAATTTACTTTCATTTCAAGGAACCTGCGTCTATTTATTGTTGAATTGGGACGTAAATCTGATGATCAGAGAATTTCAAGACGTCTATTCCTTGAGATGCCTCACGGCGACGTGTTATATAATGGCATCATAGCTAATAAATAATGCAGGTTGTAATACATTATCGGCTGCATGTTGTTGTAGAAAGGTGCAGAGCACTGTTGTTTTGAAAACCATTTTCTTTTAAATAGCCAATATTAGGATACGTATGCATTTGTTGGGTGCTGCTATGAAATGTGGGATGCGTTTCTCTTCACTACAACTGCATTCCATAAAATAATTCATGGCAAAAAAGGCCATTTCTGCATGAAAACGACTACTCGCTGGAAGCAGAGACGGATCATTTAAATTTATAAAGGTGTATAATTGATTTAGACCAATTCCCAAAGGAGGGTGTAACCATTAGTAATAATTAGCTAGAATTAAATAGATTTAAAAGACATTTTTTAATCAACCGTTTAATGTAAAAAGGTAATTATAGACTAATACGTTTAATTAAAACGAATTAAATTAAAGGAAGCTGTTCAAGTATTTTGTATTATAAGTGATTCAGAATCATTTATTTAAAAGGAAAGGAAAGACACATTTTAGCAGTATTGTTAGGAGAAAATATCTGCAATTGTTATGAATTTATACCAGAAAGAAAGTGTTATCGAAGGCATGAGAAGGACACGGTGATGATTTTAACAGGAAATGTTATCTTGGTGAAATGTGGGACCATCATAAGGCGGACTATCCGTGTTAAGACGTATTTGTGTCGTGTTCATGTCGCGCCAGGATCCATCAATGCTGCCACCTCAACCAGATGCCCAGCGACAAACTGGCAGCCGTCTTCTCCTCCTGCATGTTCCAGACTCGAGGACAAACGCAACAAGAAATCCACGTCATCCGTGACCTCATCGACAATTATGTTACCCTCTTCAGCGTGAGTCATGGCAACCCCTTCTCTTTTCTTGTGTCCTCTCTCCGGTGTTTTTGTTCACTTTCTATTCATATTGAATTTCCATAATGCACTTGTTCGATGGAGAAACAAAGCCAGCATCCTTTTTTTCAAGTGGTCTTGTTTCTTTAATCTTTTATTCATCAATTTAAATTATCCAAATATATGTATTGACCAGCTGCCCTTTCATTTTCCTTCAATATCTTACATCTGGCTATGTGGGTTTTAAATGACCCACTGGAGGTTCGGCCCGAAATCAAATCAAATTAGATTCGTGTTCATGTTGATATCGTGGCCTGTAAATATGTCAATATATAATATAAACCTTTGGATACCATCATTTGAAAAATAAAAAACAACCCCGTACTTTTAAACCTTGTGTCGTCTCTGGGTCAAGGTGACCCGGCTGCCCATAAAACTAAAGTGATTCGAAGAATATTTTGTGTTGCCAGAGACAACACAAGGGGTTAAGTACACAACGTTATTCAACTCCAAAGAGGGGTGATTGTAACGTTTGTTTTCTTACAAATGTGCAAACAAACAACCAAACCAACAACTATTACACAGATGAGCAGCATTTAAGTATAAAAAAAGAGAAGAATAGAAAAATGTACTGGATATGTACCAAAGTGTCGATTCTTGTGACGACCTTAATAAGATATTTAAGCTAAATAAAACTGGAATGAATGAATGACAAGACCAGATTTGGGCGAATATAAAGATGTGTTCTGCACTCGTCCCAGACTGCTTAAGAAATGTGGCCCCTTTATGTGATTGAGTTTGACATCCCTGATCTATATGCTTGGATCCCTTTTTTTAGCATTTGAAATTTTTAAATGAGACTTAAACACCACAGAAAACGGTGGAGAAAGTCATTAAAGCCAGCATCTCTCTCTCCAGGGAGGATCCAGATGGTAATTTGGAAAAAGAAATCACTTTGATTATGTCCTTAAAAATCCTTTACCTTAAACATTGTTTTTTTTTGCTAACTGAAGACACGAAAAGTCTCCTACGAAGGCAAAATAAAAATGTCAACAAATACCTTAAAAGAAAATCTTTATTTCATCTCATAAAAAAAGGTATAAAGGCAGCAAAAACTCACAAGATTCAGCACAAAAGCCTGCAACGTCCTGGAGGGACCCATTAAACGTAACTTCAGGATTCCACATCTGCTCATTATTACCTGTGTATCAGTGTGACTGAAAGGTCTCTAATGCAGACGCTCCTCTCGTTGGGGAAAAAAAACAGAAAAAGGTCCAAATACTGTCTACACGATGCTGGCGGCACAACTTTATTTACAGTTGTGAACGGCTCCCGGTTCAGTTCCGCATCCAGTTTAAAGTCCTCCTGTTCACTTTCAAAGCCATCCATAACCTCGCCCCCCCATATCTGTCTGATCTCCAGAGCATTCAGCCGCTCTGCTCCCCGTCTCTGGAACTCCCTACCACCCCAACTCAGAAACATTGACTCATTCCCCCATTTCAAATCTCAACTCAAAACACATCTGTTTAAAACTGCTTATTCCATTTGATACTAATGCTCTACCCTTGTCTGCTACTTTTTATTTTATACATATTTTATTGTTGTGTTTTAAGATGTTCTATGTATGTAACCTATGAACGGCGACCTTGAGTGTCAAGAAAGGCGCCTTTAAATAAAATGCATTATTATTATTATTATTATTATTATTATTACAGTCCTTTAACCAGCGAAACTGTGGGAGCCAGGCCTGCTCAACAGTACTACGGCAGTGTGGGGGAGTGAGATCAATGTTAGCTTTGGAGAGATGCCTGATCTACCAGATCTGCTAATTCCCGGCTGAACGCTCAGATCCCTCCTGTTTCAAAGTTAGCAATAGCTTCCAAATAGGTTTCGGGACGCCGTCATTCACGTGACAAAATAGCCATTCAAACTCTGCCGATCACGGGTCAATCGCACGCTGTGACACGAACCCCAGTGAGACGCCCCCTAATCAAAGTGCCACTTCTATATCGGAGACTGTCGACGGCGCTATTGTCAGCTCTAAACACACACGTTATATGGTTTTATATTCCTCTTTACGTTCCCAAAAATAGAGCAAAGACGAATTGTTCTATCGGGGAAAAATGATAACGACGTTTCAAAGTTTGAAGGAAAAAATACAGCTTCCAGAACTCCCACCAGCCGCGAAGCGCGACAAAAGGATTGTCGCTCGGTTGTGTCGTTGTGTTTAAGTCAGTTGTCAAATAAAACGATGACGTTTCAAAGTCTCAAAGATGGATCTATTTGTGTTTAGTGGCATAGTTTGATTTTGTTTTAGAATGTTCATCCGACTTCGTTACCTTCATGTTTTCACCTCCAGACCAAAAGCGTGTCGACATGTGATCCTAAAGAAGTGTTAATGGAAAAAAAACACTGTTGATTCCAACGAAGTGAACGATGTGTAAAACACAGTTTGCTGAACCATTGTAAGCTTGGAGTAAAAAGTTTAATAATCTGGTGAACTCTAAAGAAGAATAGAGCAGAAGATTGAGTCTAACTGAACTCTTTTCAAACATAAATTATTATTTTAATATTAATATATTGTTTTTTTGTTTTTTTACAGCGATCTGATTCATTACTGAAATATAAAACAAAAACAATGTGTTTTTGAAAAATGTGAATCCTCAGAATTTAAAAAAAAGAAAAAAAAAGAGATTTATTGTATGGTTAAAATGTCAATAAAGTGTTCGTCAAGTAGAAGAATTAGTTTTCTTTAAATAAACAATTAAAATGCAAATATTGACCTCACCCAAGTGTTGCAATCAAAGTTTCTGGCCACGAGATGGCAGCAGTCATTACGTCATTCGCAGCTAAAAGAGAAATAACTTGACTGAGGACAAGAGGATACAGTGAGTCCAGCAGCTTGTTATGCTGACACTGTGACATATTTTGGTTTGAAAACAATTGAAAGCAGTTACGACTTTGTCGAGAGTCATGTGGTCTGTAAATACTACAACACCAGAGTCAAGTACTCGGACAATACTACAAATATATCCTTGTTACTACAGTATCACAACACCAGAGTCAAGTACTTGGACAATACTACACATATATACTTGTTACTACACTATCACAACACCAGAGTCAAGTACTAGACAATACTACACATATATACTTGTTACTACACTTTCACAACACCAGTGTCAAGTACTGGACAATACTACACATATATACTTGTTACTACACTACCACAACACCAGAGTCAAGTACTGGACAATACTACAAATATATCCTTGTTACTACACTATCACAACACCAGAGTCAAGTACTGGACAATACTACACATATATACGTGTTAATACACTATCACAACACCAGAGTCAAGTACTGGACAATACTACACATATATACGTGTTAATACACTATCACAAAACCAGAGTCAAGTACTCGATAATACTATACATACAGTATATCCTTGTTACTTAACTTTCACAACACCAGAGTCAAGTACTCAATAATATACAAATATATCCTTGTTACTACACCATCACTATACATCATCCTGATGCGTATTGTATCCACATATTTCTGCCAATAAACGCCACTAGTACTGAGTGGCCCAAATATATTCTAGCCAAGTGAAGTCAGACAATAGAAATGTAAACATATTTTGCCATAATTGTAACTCTCTACCAGTTGCTCCATTAAAAAAGACAGTCAATTATTCACCGTCTTATTCCTTCATCGGATCACAACTCTAAAATGCATGAAATATTTTGTATCTCAATGACCTTATCTGGTCCGTACGTATTCAGATGAGATGAGAAGATAGACATCATCTCCACTGTGATCCTGAGTGTGAATCCCTGAGTGTGTTTTGTCGTTTTTTTCTCAGGTCAACGAAGAGCAGGTGCAACAGATGGAGAGGGAGAATAGTTTCATCACGCGCTGGAATGACAAAAAGGACGCCACAGTGAGTCGACCCGCCGCTGCCCAAATGGAAATAACCAAAGGGTGTCCGGTTTTGTTTGTGTGCTCGTATAGAGCTCCCCTGCATGTGCAGGCGTCTCTCAATTTTCGGGGGTTTCATTTGAGAAGCTTCGCTTTTTCTAAACACGGTGGAGTGTGGAGGAGGCAGGCGAGGTAGAAATGCTTTGTTCCTGTTAACCTTTACCGCAGCTACTTTGAGCCTCGGCTGAGGAAAAAACAGTAGTCTCTGATAACAAGGGAAAAAAAAATTAAATCACAAAGTCCTGCTCTTGCTGAAATCTCAAATAAGTTGTTTTTCCTCACCTCGTCTGTGAGTCCTTTTACGGCGCAGTGGGACTCCTGGGCACTCAGCCCCAAAAATATTAAAGGCATTGGAGGTGAAAATTAACACAATTTCTTTGCAAGAAAAACCTATTAAATTAGGTAGGAAATTTGTGTCGTTTTAAATTCATCTACTTAAGGTTAATTGAAAAATATATTTATAAAAAGGTGGTGTTCAAACATGATGCTCATCCTTTTATTTTAATATTGAGGTTAAATTGGAAAAAAACAACTAATTAATGCTGGAATTGTGAGTAAGACAAGAGGAAAAGAGGATAAAGTTGCTTTTGGCTATTTTTGCAGAGACATTTTCCTCTAAATACTCAAACTTTTCTTAGCTTTACCAAGTCTACAGTTATCTTTCAAATCTATTACGATACTTTCCCCTTTTTTAATAAATTAAACTAATAATAGAGCAAGTTTCATATAGTATAATACCACTCACATTTGAACTTTTATATATAAGATAACTTGCAGCATTAAAATTAAATGAATTTATATTTTGCAAAGGAGATAAGAATAAACTGAAAAAAGCTCTCAGCGTATTTATTTTCTAATATCTCAACTATATTTTCTGAAATATTAATTATTCAAGGGTGGCAGCTTATGAATATTTTTGTAATCGAGTATCCCAGTAAAAATGTAATTGATGAAATTAGTAATTGAAAAGCCCTTATTTTTTAGACGGTTAAAGAGCGAGTACACAAAGTATTAGTGAGAAAATGTGTCTTTTAACTTCACAATAAAAAGGCAACAGATTTACTTTTACCGAAAAAAAATTAAGAAGAAAAAAGCACAAATAAAACCACATAAGCAAAGTATTTATTAGCTTAGTTGAGAAAAAAAGTAAAATATTGCCTTTGTGGTTTACTTTAAAAAAAAACAAAAAACAAGTTTGATTAGAAAAAATAACAAATAAAACAACAGAACTGAGTAGCTTTTCCAAGTATTTGTTAGCATAAGGAATTTAAAAAAAAGGAGAACTTACAAGAATATATGACCTTAAATTAAATAACCTAACTTTGAAAACAGTAGTTTAAAAATAACTAATGATACAAACAAAACTGTGGCAAACCAAATTTGTATAAATGGAATTAAATTATTATATAATTAAATATAATAATTAAAATAATGAGATAACTTTAAGTAGGATGAAGTACATGAATGCTATTTAATGTGTAATTTTGGTGAATTTATCTTCTTTACAGCGTTTAATTGACACATATATTTAATTATTTATTGATGTTTTTATTCATTGAGTTATGTTGCTCAGGGACCAAAACAACCGGCGGGAAAAGTTGTATACTTGGGTTTTGTTTGACTTTTAAAGGTGTATCAACAAGAGAGCTACACGGCGAAGAGTGACAAACCATTCACCATCACGGACGACAAGGTCACAGAGCGAGACAACAGATTATCAAATAGTTTTGGGCAGGATTTTCTCACTTCTTGACAGCCTCGCCAGTCACATCCTGGGATTACGCTCCGAAGGGTAGTCACTTTGTGAATTTATGTGGAGCGCGGTTCCTCCTGTGAATAGAAACCAGCCGTGACATGAAAGCAAATCAGAGCGGTTGAGGTCAAGTTGTCTCTTTCTCTCCGGATTTCAACAGTAGATTTCGAAGCTCTTCGCTCTGGATTGACATTTTGTCGATATCAAACCTCCCAAGAAAAAGAGTAACAGGTCGCATTTTAAAACGACATGGTTTTGAACTTAGAACTCCCTGCACAAGTATAAATCGTGGATAGATGTTTAATATCGTAAACATTTGTTTAAAACAAACGTTAAAGGCATTGTTTAGAAAAATGTAAGTAAGTAAGTAACAGTTATTTGTGAAGATGTTTCTAGACCAGGGTCACGAAGCACTTGAACAATTAAAAATCAATACACAGTTAAAATATATACTTTAAAGGGTCAAGAAAACATAGAGAAAAAAAAACCGCACTAACAAGAAAATTAAGAAAAAGCAAGGTCTTAATATAATCTTGAAATAATACTGCACATCAACTATATTTGTATTTAATAGTTAAAAAAACAATAAGAATAATTGATTATTTAAAGTGACAATATAAGGTAAAGTGAATACAATTAAAACATTTGTTTCTTTGATATCACTTGGTTAAAAAAATTGTTGAATAAAAAATATATATATATTTATAATGTATAATTAATATATTTTTTTTAGTAAAAAATAAAAAAACTCAAGCAGATTAGAGGGATTATGCTGGCCGACGGTTCCTCACTAGTAGTTTTTTGGAGTATTTACAGTGTGGGAGTTGTAACCTTGTTTAGACCAACTAAGAATTTTACTTTTTTACCAATTAAGTCTGGAAGTAAGTGGAGGGAAAAGTTCAAAACAGTGTGTGAAGTGAATATTTTGGATTAACAGCAAATGCTTATCTTTAAGGTTGAAACTAACACTCGAGCAGAGCCTTAATCCATAGAAACAGAAATTCCATAGTAAATTCCTTTTTCTTCGAATCTCATCTGCGTTTGCAAACTTAATTTCATTCCCAAATAACCCTAAGAAAGGTCTCATGCTGCATCTTTCAAAACATGTTTTTAACCCACAAGCACGGCTACCTTTACAAGTTTGTCTTTCACTCGTTTTATTAAGCAACGGTGATTGAAGTCTTGTTTTCCACGTATCCTCTAATTGATTCTCTGACTTTTCTCCATTTGGATTCCTGCCACACTGGAAGAGGAATTTAGGAGAAAAGCCAATTAATTCTGCTGTATTGTTTTGTGATCCCGTTGTCTGACTCCATTTTTTTCTTTTTTTCTTTTCCCTCGATCCAGTTTTCTCCAGCCGGGGACTTGATCTTTGAGGTTTACCTGGAGAAGAAAGCGCCGGAGAACTGCTGTTTAATCAAGGTGTGTTTGCACACCGTGACATGTATAGTCTGGAATAGAAGAATTTTGAACGTGAAGAATTTAAGTTCAGGACTGGAAACGATGTTGTTTAACCGGGTTGGAGTTCTGCTTTAAAATACCACATCTATTGTGCTTTAATTCCATTCGTTCTACAGTAAAGCTCTTTTACTGTCTGTCTTTAAACAATTGAACAAACATTGACCATACAAGAATATTGGTGTAGTAAAACTGAGAGATGTAAGAAAAAAATATAACACATGTACTGCCTGTGAACATTAAAAATACATCTTCAAGTTGTGAAAAAAAATATTATTTAATTTATATTGATAATACACTTCTCTAGTTTTTGGAAACTTTACAATATGATTTTTCTTCAATTATTTTACACCCTTTGCTACATTTTATTTAGTAGACAGAAATTATTCGGGTGCAATTGTGTCTTAATGTATGTATAACCCACGTGTTATCTCTGGGTCAAAGTGACCCGGTGGCCCAAAAAACAAACGTGTTCGTGGTATCCCTTGTGTTCTCTCTGGGTCCAGGTGAACGACCTCCCTGGCTTCAATAAATAAATATGCAGTGGTGGCGTCGCAAATTAGTTTTCGGGCCTCGGGGTCATCTTGACCCTGAGATAACACAAGGGTTAAATAAGACCCATTTTCTGGACTCTTTATCAGTTTGAAGACATTTTGGAGTTAAAATAAGACATAAAATGGTTCGATTAAGTTAGAATCCTCACATCAGATGAACCATTTGAGCTCTGATGGAGATAAAAACATCATCGCTGCGATTGTAGACCAGGTGGAAGTTCTGGTCTATGTCCTAAGTTCATGATGGACGACCCTTTGTTGTTGTTGTTGTGTGTGTGTGTGTGTGTGTGTGTGTGTGTGTGTGTGTGTGTGTGTGTGTGTGTGGGGGGGGGGAGGGTGTGTGTGTGTGTGTGTGTGTGACCTAGCTTGGAAGTAAAAAGTTGTTTTTTTTAAGGAACACTCTAACATTTATCAGAAAGAAAGCAACACGTTCTACAAAATCACTCTTTTTAAACATTATAAAAGCGACAGTGATTGACAGAACTAAACAATTCCTCTTTGAGCCAAAGGCACAGCGGCCTTTCAAACATTTTTTTCTTAGAAACAGACCAAGACTCTAACAAAAACAAAGATTGCATACCTTTTTATATTTTGAACTAACAGCAATTCAGTCCATTCCTAATCTCCCAACGCCATTTTTCCAAGGGATCATTAAAAATCTTCCTATCGATAGATGTTTCTTCTATACTAACTGAATCCTAAATACCCATGAAGTAGCATCATAACATTTAAAATGAGTCAGTTATGTTTACAGCAAAGTTAGAGAAGGTTTAAACAAATATGTTCGCTAATATCTTAAGACGTTTTTATTTGTTCAGGCTTTTCCTTGATTTTCTGGAACTCCTGTTGTGTTATCAGTTTTATCTTGATCTTTAAAGTATATACTTTATTGAATATTGTTTTGATTGTTTAAGCGCTTTGTGACCCTGGTCTGGAAAAGCGCTATACAAATAAAAATTACTTAAAAAATGACTTACTAATATAATGTAGGTGAAATAAATTAGATGTTTTGCTGTATTTCTTTGTTTGTTTGTTTGTTTTTTTAAATCAATGGCAGCAAAGTTGACATGTAGAGTTTGCTTCTACTGATCCTGTAAACAAGCCAGTGTCAGTACGAGTAGTAATAGTAGTAGTAGTATTAGTAGTAGTATTAGCGAAGACCAGAATGTTTTCCAATACCTCACAAGGAAGAGTCCATCAGTTATAATACCTTGGCATATACAAGTGGCCGCTTCATTGGGACTAAATACCCGAGTGTGCTTGACTTAAGGTAAGGTAAGGTAAGGTAAAGGTAAAACTTTATTGATCCCTCAGGAGGTCTCCTTCGGGAAATTGTTTTTTACCAATAGCCAGCAATTTTTCATAAACAATAAAAAATAATACATAAAAAATTAAATAAGAAGAAGAACATAAAGAGGAAGAACAAGATGACACAATCTAAGTCTAAAGATAAAGACAAAGAACATAGATCAAAGAAAAACAACAAAGACAAAGGATACAAAGACTAACATAGAACAGAACATCCAGATACTCTCACTCCACTCCTGCCCCCGAACTCAGAATTGTACAATTTAATAGCCCGAGGGATGAATGAGTCCCTGAGTCTATTTGTTTTGCACCTGGGTAGGAGCATTCGTTACTCATTCTGCTTCTCTGCTCACTGATGACAGTGTTCAGAGGATGACTGTCATCATCCATGATGGACAGTAGTTTGTTCCTTGTCCTTTTACATTGAAGCGTGTAAACTTGGAAATGTACTTGAAAAGCAAAAACTTCCTTTTATAACAAGATGTTTTGAAAGCAGAGCAGCAGAGTTGTAAGAAACCAACACTATTCTGGTCTTTAAAAATTAAATTGGTGTTGAGCATGATAATACAAATATTTTCATTACTCTTCAAATTATACATACTTGTCAGATAAAATGAAACTTTTTTGTGTTTTTTTGTGTTTTGGTCTGATATCTGAACCACACGTTTTACATAAACATCGAGGGTCTCTTCAAAGTAAGGAGTTGAAAGTGGTTCAATATTGATCTGCAGTTTATAAGCCGAGCTGTTTAAACTGAAAATAGCGGTTGTATTTCTGTCCTCCAGTGGACACGCTTCTAACTTCTGTTTGTGACAGGTCTCTCCCAGCATGAGAGCGACGGAACTGGCGGAAAATGTCTTCAATATGCGCAACGTTGCCCTGAAAGCCGAGGACTTCTGGACCACGTTTGAAGTCATTGAGAACGGAGAGCTTGGTATGTGACGGCGTCTTGTGTGAATAAATGTGTAACGGAGAGACTTGATAAATCCTGGGAATGGAGTCAAATCCTTGGAGAAGAAATAATACATTTTGTGTGAGGTGGGACTGCAATTACGTCCTGCTCTCCATACATGTAATATTTTAATTATGGGGTGTTAAATTAAAGATTAATTTTGATTAAAGAATTACAGTTATAATTAGTGCTACTTTCAATCTCTTTATTGTTTCGGTTTGCAATTTGCCTTTTAAAACTTCACTTGTTCGACTGAACCTAATGTCGACTGATGTTGGGATTATTTTCAGAGTAATCTGTTCGTTTTCAGAGTTATAGACAAAAATGTTTGTTCATTTTAATGTAGCGAATGGAGTTCAGTTGTCTTCATCTTCATCCAAAAAGACACTTAAAAACATCAAAATACCTCCATACTGCTCTTCTGTAATGTCCCTCTGAGATTGAAGCCTCCCCATGAGGAGAAAAAAAATGTATATACTGTATATATATATATATATATATATATATGTATATAAAAGATGAATATTTTTTTCAGCCTAAATCTTGAAGTGACTGAGATCTGAGAGTCTGGGAGCCCCTGCTACAAACAAGCTTAAAATATAGACTTATTTTGTTTTTTCGGAACAATTCCTCATGTCCAGGCTTCAACGAAGACAACTGAGCTCCAGTCGCTACATTAAAATGAACAAACATTTTTTCTCACAACTCTAAAAAAAACAGATAACTCAGTCAAATACTGTCAGTTGAGTATCAAATACAGCAGAATGTCAATGAGTGTTTTCGCAACAATCTTTAGGAATGATTGAAATGGATTAATTTGATAAACTAACCTCTTTTTTCTTTTTTCAATCCCTTGACAGTACAATTTGTATTGCTTTGGCAAAATGAACATGATTTAAATAGAAACGTGGTAACCCGTCTCACACTTAATGTGGTATCATTTCACTCATTTACATTATTTTTGTCAGATATTATTTTTCTGTGTGTTGAACTTTGACTCATGATTTAAATTGATTATTTGAATTAACGTTTATTTAAATAAACAACTGTATCGAAACTACGCAGTCACAGAAAACAAGTTACAAAACGAACCAATGGGCCTCTTTCTTTGTCATAATTGTCCCCCCAAATGAG
Organism: Callionymus lyra; assembly: GCF_982586985.1. Taxonomy (NCBI): domain Eukaryota; kingdom Metazoa; phylum Chordata; class Actinopteri; order Syngnathiformes; family Callionymidae; genus Callionymus; species Callionymus lyra. The sequence continues at coordinate 5,564,457 of NC_141821.1, forward strand.
TCGGCGCACTCGAAGATTTGATTGGATCTGCCAGCTGTTAGTTGAAACAGCAGTTTTGGCGTTTGAAAGATAGATTGATCAAGCTAATAAGATGTCGTGAAGCAGTTCAGTTTTATTTCTGTATATTCACTGAACACGCTGTACTTTCATTACTAGTGTATACTTTTTTGAGTATTGTTTTGATTGTTAAAGCGCTTTGTGACCCTGGTCTGGAAAAGCGCTATATAAATACAAATTACTTACTTACTTACTAAGATCTTGTATTCTAACTATTCTATCAACTTCGGCGCCACAACATGATCGGATGAAACGGACAACAAATTCTATTTTTATAGTAAGTTATTTGGTGGATTTGCAGGAATTCTGTTAGATTCGCGACAAAAAACAGAAAACGTCACGACTGGTTATAAATGTGAGTCCGTTGAGTGGATTGAAGACTGGTCTGAAGGTCATGTGGCTCCACTTTAATATCAATTATTTCGTCCAAGAACCAGCAACCTCACACTATCTCTCTCCACTGTCAACTTGGAGAAGATGCAGATCTCCTTGAGTTTCAGAAATAGATGAGAAATTGACGGTAAAAGTTGCGGGGAAAAGAATTCATCAGTTCATAGAGAGTTTACCGAGCACATTTGTTTTTCTCCACCCGATGTTCCAGAGGACACTTCGTCCTCCTCTAAAAAATGAAGGTGTGTTCTAATACTGCGTAAATTGCTGACGCTTCAGTCTCATACCAAGACAATATGTCTGAGGAAGAGTAAACAGCCAGAGCTGTTTTGAAAACGCTAGCTTGACAGGTTTTTCCCGGTGAAGCCACATAGAAGACGCGTTAATTAGCCATTTTTTTTGGAGGATAGCTACAGATAAACACTGTTATCAGGCACCACCGTCAGGACGGGGGGGGGGGAGCTAATATTTGTCGGGAAATGAGGAACTAATTCCATGGCCAAGGTCTGCTGAGATTCCAGAAAGAAGATAAGCCCAATGTTGTGAATACGTTATGCCGTCGCGGCTGTTTTTACCACCTTCCGTTATGAATAACAGGGGAGTGTCGAGACGGAGGCATCGGAGCGTCTGCCGTATACAAATGATTATCGTCTCTTTTGCGCTGATAACATGCACCCTGTTCACCAATTAGAGGAAGATAATGGGTCTATTTTACACACAAGTGTGTTGTTATAATCACATCCTGATATGCTGGAGTGATTTGAACTACTTTGGGATGATAAAAGATCCAACAACACCATCATGTTGGTATTTAGTTAACTGGAATTAGTTACAGGTTTAATGACACATGACCGATTTGAAAAGTTACAGTTTTATCTCTTGGATAGAATTCTCTTCCCCCATCTATGATTGTGTTGCTTAATCTGTTTCCCTGATTCATTTCTTTCATTTATTTGGCTCCTCTTTCTACAGAGCGGCCGTTGCACCAGACGGAGAAAATACTGGAGCAGGTCCTGGAGTGGAGTTCTCTGGACTTTCCTCAGTCTGCCTTCCTGATCGTGAAGAAGTTGAATAAAACCAAACCTTTGAGTGACAAGAACGGTGAGAGAAAAGTCATGTTTTGCTTCTTTGGAATTGAAGAAGATAGAACTGAAATCATTTTTTAATGGAGTGCGCCACCTATTGACCTCTAAAAAATGAGACCCTGCTTCAGTACTCAGTACAGTGTAGTACAGTAAAAGCTCTTTGCTGAGAAATAGTCCTACATTTGTAGCTGGTTAATTAGCTGGTCTGGTATGGAAGATAAGTTAGTAAGTCATTTATATTTGTAAAGTGCCTTTTGCAGACCAGGGTCTCAAATGCTTAAACAATCAAAACAAGAAATGTGAGTTCTTCTACTAGAGCATCTCAGAATTCTCAATATTTGATGTAATTAAATTATATTTCCTGACTTGTTTTCTGTGAAGAATTTAGAAAAAGGTTACTTGGTTATGCATGGATTTATCTGTTATAAACTGACCCCAGCCCCCATTCAGAGAAGGGAAAATGATGTGGCTCTCACAGGAAAAAGTTGGGGACCCCTGCTTTATAGGATACTGCTTCATGACGCTTCATGACGCTTCATGACAGCCGTACTAATCTAACCACAACACATGTTTGCTTAAAATATAAGCTATTTCTATTCTATTTCTCTTTTATTTAGTTTACTTTTTTTCTTCTGTCAACTGACCCTTTAAGGACCAATAAAGAAAAGGATTATCTTATCTTAAATAAAGCTTCTTAACACATAGTTGTTTTTCTGTTACAATATCCGCCATCAAATTACCCAGTGTAATATTCTTTTATGAGCCTGAAGATGGTTTAATTTGGATTTATTATTAATAATATTATTTTTGTGATTTATTTATTTATTTATTATTATAATTATTATTAAAAGTTATATTAATGATCATATAATATAATGTTATATATTATAATAGTACCTCTTCTTTCAAAACTAGTAATGTATTAAATTTAAACAACTGTATAAATATCTAACAATAAAATAAATCCCAATTAATGGTGTACTCTGTAAGATTTCCATGACAATGACATGCTTTAAATAAAAACATATTCAAATTAAACAATACACATTCAATTTGAATACATGAATCCAACTTCATTAGACATATTTTTATAGAAAAGTATGTGTTTAATGCATAAATGCTGCTGTAGATTTACTTTCAAAATGTTTTAAAAACAACTTTTAAACAAGATTTATGGTTAAGTTAAACAAATAAATAATCAAAAAATAATAAACTTCAATGGATTTATTGTGACGGTTCCATAAAATATAAAATAAATAAAAATGAAATTGAAAATCTTATTTTACCCCTAGAGGCGTTAACATCTTTAAAATAGTTTAAATTTCAACGTAATGATAACAATAAGTTAGTGATGAAATTGTCCATTACAATGATAGAGTAAAGCCTGCCGTGGTCTATTTTTGAAGGTTTACTCAATCTACCTCGTATTTCATCTGTTTTTACCTCGGCTGAAAAAGGTCCAATTGTTAAAGGAGAACACGTGAAGTTCAAGGATGGATCCACCAAGCTGCTCCAAGGAAACAAGTTCCAGGACCGATATGTGGTCCTTCAGGCAGAGAAGCTGCTTCTCTACCGAGACATGAAAGTAAGTCCACTTGTATTTCCAGTTAAAAAAGGCACTTGAGCGTCAATAAACACTTGTTTCTAAAACTTGAACAAGCGGTCCAAACAGAGGGGCGCCTCTTGTTACCCGAGCTTCAACAACCCAAGTGAAGGGAAATGAAAGGATCTGCATGACGGCAGCTTAAACCGACCCTCGCGCTCGTCCATATCTTTAAATTAGGGCTGAAATAACAACAGCAGCGTTTGTGTAAAAAAGAAAAAATGAATCAGCAGGCCTGGGCCCCGGAGGGAGTTTTCGTCTCAGCACATTTCTGCAGTTGAGACACAGGGTTTGTAAAGGAGCGTGAAGACGAGTTAATAATTGATGAAGGTGCAGTAATTCTGGCGCTGTTGGGGAAGGAAAACGTTGAAGGATGCTTGTGTTGGAGGTGCTGCTTTCACTGACACCGGGCTGGAGAGAAATGGAGATAATTGCTCTGTGAACGCAACGGGAGGTTTGAAAATGAAAGGATGCTTTGGCCCCTCGCAACATTTTCCAAGTGTATATTTAGTCCATATGATGGAAGTGAAGGCGATGAGTAGGTGTGAGGGACAGAGTTTGGATTCCAACCTTCTTTTCCTCTCCTTCACTGGCGATGATTCAACTTTATTTACCGTACAGTACTTTACGTCCTTCCGTCTCCTCGATGATACATCAGATGTTTCTTTTCTCCAGAGCACGAAGGTAGAGAAATCCATCCAACTCCAGGCTTTGAGATGTTACCTGGGCGTGAAGAGGAAGATCAAACCCCCCACCAGGTACACTCATTACCACGACACCTAGAGAAGTTCGACTGAACTTCTGCTGCTGCTGCTGTTGGTAATGATCACAAAACACCATTGAGTCACGTTAAAGTGTGTCTCAGGATCTTCAACAATTGCAATTTAAAAGAAATAGGAAACTCAAAAATTGTAAATAGATACACAGTGTCCCAAAAGATTTGACATCATTTCGCAGGCTAATAATTTAGACGATTCTTGTTGAATTAACCTACTTTTTTTTCATCAAAATGGTTAATTTTTGTCATCTTTCTTCTAGAAATATAAATAAATAACTTAAAAACAATAAATTAACAACAAAGAATGATTAGACGTTTGTCTATGTCGTCCTCTTCAATTTTTATGTTTTATTTTAACAAAATAAATATGGCCTTTTTTTTCCCCGTCATCTAATTTCAAAGCTGTTAGTGGCTGAAGAAAGTAGAGTTTATTTCCAGTTGTCGCTTCAGGAAACACCAAACAGTCATTTGAAAAATCACGTTTCTTTTTCTTTTCACAAACTACCTCAACCTTCCGTGGCTAACAATGATTTCCATTCTTTCCTCTTGATTTTTTTGTCAACAACTCACTTTTTTCTTGCCAGTTAGTGAAGTTTATTTTGTTCTAAACTCTGTGTTGAAGTCTTGTGTGACTGTGTGTGAACAACAAGACACAAACTACACTTCTTGTTCAGAGGTTGCAGCTCAACCTGAAAACCAAACAAACATAAACCTAAAATTTGAAAAGCTGATACGTTTCTATATTTTTCTGGAAGTATGAGTTTGTTTCATCAAGAATTGACAAAATAATTTTGGATAGTATTGTATTTATTTATTGTTTTTATAAATGTGATCACCTAAAAGACCTAAATCTATCTGAGCGACGACAGGAGACGGTGCTTGCATTGATTTCCATTATGACTTCAGTGTGTTTAACGTTACTGCTAGTGCTGAACTGCTGACTTCAATGGACATTTACCAGTTTCTAGTAACGTCTCTTTATTCCCCAATTAATTTCTCTTTCTGTTAGTTATTTTTGCAAACACAACGGCTTTTGTTGAAGCTTTTAGAAACAAACCACAAATTCTTGACAGTGTGTAGGTGAGCTTAAATCTTTTCTTCTTCCCATGTTTGGAATCAAACCCATATTTGCCTCAAGATAAAATGCTAAAAGAATATTTAATAGTTTAGGTGTGTGTGTGTGTGCGTGTGTACAGGGCTGTCCACAGATCATGGACAGTATACTTAGTTACATTATTATTATTATGATTAGTATTATTATTGTTTTGGTTTTTATTATTATTATTATTATTATTATTATTATTGTTATTATTATTATCATTATTATCATTATTATCATTATCAGTATTGTTGTTGTTGTTGCCATTATTCATGTTATCAGTGATTTTCTTTTTAATATTTGCATCATTATGATGATGATGATTATTAGTATTATTGTCATTGTTATAATAATAATAACTATTATTACTATTATTGTTATTATCATTGTAATTCTATGATGGTGATGATGATTATTAATATTATTTTCAAGGTTATTATTATTATTAATAATACTATTGTTGTTATTATTGCATTATCATTACTATTTAACATTATTATTATTATTATTATACAGTGTTCTTGTTTTTGTTGTCACTATGAATGTTATTTGTGTTTTTTGTTTTATTATCTTCACGATGATGATGATGATTATTATTATTATCATTGTTTTGGTAGTTGTTGTTTATTATTGTGGAATTAAGCAAATAGGAGAATAACTCAAAGATGGGCCCAGAAGAAACAATGAATGTATTAGTTTAATTTAAAATAAGATAACAGTAACATGCAGCGAAATGTCTTCCTCGTAAGCATCACTGCAACATTAGATTCCACGAAAACACCAGCAGCTCTGAGTCACTCGGCTTCATCCTCCACAAACACACAGAAATGCAACTGACCTCTCGTCCACCGTATATCTCTGCTCGTAATTACCGAGCCAGGTGAGCAGAGTTTGCCCAGGAGGGAGGAGCTGGAAGGTCTGCGTCTTAGAAAGCAACAGCAAAAGAGAAACAAACAAGGGCAACACATCCAGAGCAAGACTTCATCAAAACCTGACGCTTCTGACGAACACAACCAACCTTAAAGCTTCTTGAATTCAAAACTATATAATCATTTTGAAAAAAGAACTAAAACTTATGCTGGTTCTTTTCTTTATTTGCCAATAAGCTATTTTTACAAGTCCAGACCATTTGCTCTAGAAAATAGAATAAGGTATATTTAAAAGCATCACAACTGGTATGTAAAGTAAAAGCTATCATTTAAGTCATATTCACCTTTGCATTTACAAATATATTGAATTATTTGATACTTTTTTATTTTATTTTCACACAGCAAAAACTGAAATCTAAGCATTTTATTTGTTTAATTGTGAAATAATGTCATAATTCAACATTAACGAAAGACAAAAATGAGACCTGAGTTGCTTCTAAAGCAAGCAAATTTAAATTGAGAATGTCAAATACAAACACTATGTCAAACACTGAAACACAAAACTAAAACTTAACTTTCTAAATAATAAACGATTTGTTTTCCTGTCTACTAAGAAGTTCTCAATGCTGGATGAAGATATTTGAGCTTTTATTTTGAAGCTCTGAATGAGAAAACGATATAATGCAACTGTTTACATCCCAAAAAGCAAGTTCTGAGGAAAGAATAAACATTTTATTAATTTATTATTGGGAAATAAATGTGTATTTAGATTAGGGAAATATTTACTTTCCATATTATTCAAACTGAAGACAAGTCATTCTGGTGTAATACTTGTTTTAATATCTTAAAAAAAGACCAATATTTTGACCTTATCTAGATAAGGCTTCAGTTTCTACACAGTGCATTATGTATAAAGTGATGTATCAATATCCTTGTAAGGTTATATCCTGAAGCCTTTTTTACTTTAAGAGCTGGGAAAATATATTGAATATTTTCAGTTAGTTGTCTTCATTATTAATGTTGTTTTACAAAACAAAATGGTAATCTCATACAGGTTGAAGGAATCACAGCTTTTTAAAGAATCCAACACAGGAAAATGCAGGAATATGATCAATTATCTTAAAAAAAACGAACTATACGTAGTAGTTGACGCAGTGAAATACGGAACAAGTGTTTAACATCAACGTCGGTCCATGTCCGAAGTGTGTATTCCACATAACTACCTCATAATTCCTCATTATTCCCCCCCATGTCGGAATTAGTCTTGCCAAAGCGTGAAAATGAGTCTGGCAAGTGATTGTCTGAGTCCTTCAGGGGAAGTGGATCGCAGAGACCAAAGGAAAAGGAGGCGCTATCATAGACTTTGAGTGGGCTGTCGGAGGAGCGACGTGGTGAATAGAGAAGTAAATACGGAGAACAGAGCGAGTCCTGGTGAGAGGGTTCGCCGAGGCGGCGCTCCAGCACCTCATTAAGGCTGAGGTCTATCTGCACGCGGCCGACTGCGGGGCTGGATCAGCTGCTCTAACTCACAGGAGGGATGCTCCGGGCGGCCCACTCTCCATCTCTGCCCGTCTTTGTTCTTCTTCTTCTCCTCCTCTGCCACATCTGCTTTCACGCCTGCTCTCTCCACCTTTAGCAGCATGTGCAGGTGAATTCACATGTTCGTCCGCCCAAAGTGTGGGTGTTTGGTCGACAGTAATTAATGGTGTTCCCGGTGGTTTTCTATGGGTTTGAGGGATTCACTTTTACCTGACATAGGTGAGCAGCTCACTCCTGTTTTTTTTTGGCCCTGAGCGTGTTGCCGTCATTATCATGCACAAACATGTGGGCCGCGGTCATTACCACGAGTGTTTCGCACTTTAGCATTTAATAGACAACGGTAGACGCGCCGTGCATTTTAATGGCAAGTCTTCGACCTCGGCCAGTAATTATATTTCCCCCGGTTACACATTAGCATCTGTCTTTGAAAACTCTTGTGTAAAGTTTAAATTGAAGTCTGATCGGCGTGTAACTCTTCTTTTTGGCAGCTTCGGATTCAGCGTGTTCACGGATAAAGTGCAGTGGTGAGTACACAACATCGACTCACAAAAATGACACTAAATACACTGTTGGGTAGAAGGTAAGTTTGTGGCTACATGAAGGAGATACAAGTAGATGTTTAGTCAAAATACATGTTTTGTACTTAATACACGTTTAAAGGAATAATATTGGAATTAAAGATGATATTTATTGAAGAACATTGTTCTTTTTTCTTCTTCACACACAGGTATTTTTTGGGGGAAAAATGAATACAATGTGAACTTAAAATACCCATTTAATTTATAAATATGAAACTTTTGAAATAATTTATTAGAGTTAGTCCCATTTGATGTTTTTTAGGGGCGTTAGAGGTGTTTGTATTTGTTTTACTGAAATATTTCTGTAGAGTGAAGAGAAACTGTAATACATTGAAAAACGTCACTAGATTATTTTGGGAAAAATAAAAATGTAAAGGTTTCCTACTTTTTTCTCTTCTTAATATGGTGTTTTGATTTGTCCAAACATTTTAGCAAAGTATAAATAAATCTAAATCTTTGTTGTCAGCATCAACACTTGATAGCTTTACCAATTAACAGATTTTAATTTTAATTTGTGCTTTTTCCATTTTCATTTTAAAACATGCCGTTAATATAGGAGACTGCGGTCCGAGACCACATGCCTGGTCTTAAAAAAACACATTTGTTTCTGTTTGTGTATAAAGGATTGTATGAGAATAACATACATTTCTAATATGTAACTTAATAACTTTGTTATCCTCAGTGTATCAGTCAAACAGATTGTGGCTTTCAGTGAGTTCTTATTTTGAGTTGAACGGTGCTAAATGGTTATAAAAGTGGTCGACTTAAATTGCACAACCTAATATTATGGTCGCTAATAACCATGTTTGGCATGATTATTTCTTTAGAAAAGACCAAAAAGGAAACAAGAGAACCATAGAAATGCAAATTAGTCCTGGTTAACATCCAACGCGGCCCCCCATGGTGCCCTGACACCCACATTACTGACTCACTAGGCACTAAACATGAAAAAAAAGCTACACAATGCTGAGGAATTGGATCACTTAGGATCAGAATTACATTTATAGTAGACAACACTTTAGTCTATTCCAGGTGGGGTTTTTTTAACAGTTAAAGGTACCTCAAATTACTTCACTACACATCAGAATTTTATTTCGAAGTTATCGCACAATAATTGCCTATATTAAGGATATTTGTGACGATATATCATCAACATCATGGATGCTTTGAGATGTATCCTCAGCGATGTTTCCTCGAGTTATAGTCCATTTTCCTGTAGGATTTCTCTCCTCTGGTCCTGAACCGTGTTCAGGAACCATCAGTAGATTCTGATCCACAGACCCCAGAGCCCGAGCTGGGGTTTAAGTCTGGATCAGATCACTGATGGAAGGTCTGACCATGAATAGATCTGAAAGTAAGAACCAGAATTTTAAAATTGAAAAAAAAAAAATGACAGCCAATGCAGAGTTTGAAGGATCGGGTAAATGTGAGTTCTCCTACTAGAGCGGCAACATTTCAACATTGTCTATCTGTCATTGAATCAACATTGATTCAAATTAATACAATTTTCTAATTAGTGAGGGCAGATTAGCATCTAGCACTTGCATGCCTATTGCAGCCCAAAGATAAGCCCTAGCGTTACATTAGAGGGCTCTTACCTACTACTGCAGAGAACTTGTTGTTGTCGAGCATCTTCCAAACAACTACCTTTATTGGCTTGTAGAACTACACCCGACCCCTACACCTGTACTCCACCAATTTTCAGTTCTTTGCATTTTTAGCTGACGGTGATAGCTCACATTAGCATCCCCTATTTCAGTTGTTTTAGATGATCCACATCAGATGTCTGGTAGCCTCTTCATCCACTTCTGTGGAACTGTTATTCCAGGACTAAGAGCCTCAGGTCCATAGAGAGTCTGGGGTCTGTGGGATTGCACCGCGCTATTTTACTTTAAGTACAATAATTGAAATCTGATGGATGTCATAATAATAATTATAATACATTTTATTAATATTGCACTTTTTGCCGTACATGACCTCAAAAAGCTATACAAAGTAAAAAAAAAAAAGGTTTTGAGGCCTTTTTCAGGCTCTTAGTAGCCCTCAGTTCCGGAAGGAGGCTGTTCCAGAGGCCCGGCTGAGGGCAAGGTTACCAATGGTAGAGAGTCTAGTTCTGGGGACCTGGAGCCGCAGAGTGTTTGTGGATCTGAGGGTGCATGAGGTCTTGAGGGTAGGTAGGTGCTGGTCCATGGATGCACTCATGAGTAAGAAGCAGGATTTTGAAGTTTAGCCGGGATGAGATGAGCCAGTTCAGTGGTTGAAGGATGAGGGCGATGTGCTCATGTTAACAGGCTCTCATAAGCTGCGCCGTTCTGAATGTACTGGAGCTTCTGGAAGGCCTTGCCAGGTATCCCGATGAAGAGCCTGTTGCAGTGATCCAGCCTAGAGGATATAAATGCATGGACCAGTTGTTCAGCTGCTGGGAGGCACAGGGCGGGACAGAGTGGGACGGAGTCTTGATGGAGTCTTGTCGAAGGTGGTAAAAAGAGGTTTTGAGAAGCTGCTTTATATGGAAGGTCAAACAAACTCCAACAATTGATGTTGGTCCATGCTGTTTGTTGCACAGCAAATGCTATACTTCTCGTTAGAGTTCATCTTCTAAGTGTATCCCTTAGTAGGACCGTAGCTTGTTGTTGCTAATCCCTTCTGTCTTTCCAGGCTATCAACTAGCTCTCTGCTAGTTACTATAACTAATGTCACCAGAACCTACTTTAATAAGTAATTATTTCAACTTTAGCTTAACTAAAACAACTAGGGCTATTCAACTGAAATCCCAGACAGATTTTCTGAAGGACGTCGAGCCTTTAGGGACCAATGTACGAATATCTCCTCGTTAAATTTTAGGCAACAGATAAAAATAGATACCAAAAGTTATAAATTGTTTAGAACTCGTGCATTGAAATATCAGCAGCAAATTGCTTCTCACGTAATAATCCTTATTAACAGCGCAGACATTGTGATGCAAAAAAGTACATGTTGGTTATGTGTAGATATTTTTCAAATTGTATGTTTTTGAAACTTCTTTTCATCCTTACGTCGCTTTGAAAGGGCTTTGTTACATTCTCTAAACTTACTGTGAAAAGCTTCCTTTAAAACAAAGAATAGAAATCAGATGTGGATTAGACGCGCATTTTTTACTTGCAATGGGAAAGTCGAACAAAGTGTTAACATGTCTGTCTGAACACTGTCTGAAGCACAGAGCTGTTAGTTCGCCGTTATATCTTCATCGCAGTTTTACAAGCCGTTAATTATCTTTCTCCAAAGGTTCCCTTCCGAACAAAAACTTGAATGACTTATAATCCTGAAGGTCGGGGGCTCCTTCAGAGATCAGTACCTGGCACGAAGACATCTCCACTTTCCTTTACACACACACACGCAGTGATAAGAAATACAATCAGTGGGAGATTATTATTATATCTTAAGTCATTTTGTTCATTAATGGCAACACCGTGCACATTCGCTTAGATTTAACATTTTACAGTAATTGTTCTAAACCTGCCTCATTTTTGTGGAAAAAAATGCACTTTTATGTAATAACAGGTCGTCTTGAAACCACTAAACACAGGAAAGAATGCGATACACTCATTTCAGACTTTTGTATAATCACGGGAGACGCTGTTATCAGCCGTGATCTTCAGACGATCGCAGCACATTAGCTGCTCCTCAGTTGAAGAACGGTGACGTTCACATTTCTGACGGTTGATTGATGCGTTAAGATGAGTAAACAGTGCGGCTTCCTTCGCAGGTATTTCTGCTGCGAGACGAGGGAAGCGCAGGTCAGCTGGGTGACCGAAATCATCAGGATGAAGGTACGAACACACATGAGATTTATTTGAGCAAACAACTTGGATTGAATTAAACGAATGGAAACATAAAAATGAGAAATATCGCAACGTTTTCCTTGTCTGACCTGTGGTGGACATTAGCTGATTGTACAAACCCATTTCCGAACATTTCTTAATATTCCAATTCCCAAACTAGAAGCAACATATAAATCAGAGTTTTCCGCTCTGCGATCTGCCACGGTTCAGTCGAATGAAATATGCAAACAGGAAGTGAAGTTTTTGAGGTCGCTCAGCAAAAACATAAATCCCTTTACGTGGAAAAGCTGTGAGAATAAGGTCAAGGCGGTTGTAACAATCACATTGTGGCACTTAGCCCCCAGATATGCTCAAGTGTTGTCGCTGTCACTGGCTGACACAGCACATACGACATCAATAATGCAGGGCGGAGGAAACACAGCCTTCCATTGTGGCGTAGATTTCCTCGCTCTCGTTCACCGGCGCCGTCTGGATGCTGAAATAACACCGTAAGTCTCATTATACCGCGAATGCGTCTATTTCCTGTTTATTTCCGCGTGCATAAGCGCCGGAGTCGTTTGATCAAAACCCCGGCGCTAGGATTTCAGAGCCGTGGGTTCTCAACACTTTTCATAAATGTGATCCCTTCGCTCGCTTCCTTTATGGGAACTAGGCTGTTTTTTAGCACAGGTGCTTGAAGTGGAAGCTTCAGTTGTTCGCCGCCCTCATAAAAAGGCCACTAGCAATTAGAGTTTCCTATACGCTGTTTTATTTCTACTTAGTACCTTCTTTACCCATCGCAGACGGACGTTTAAAAATATGAAAGTGAAAATAGTAAAGTGAACGGAAGTCCGGATGAGAATTTGGACACTTGAGTTCCTCTCTGCTGTCTGTTAAGTTTGCTCTTACAGTTGCCATAGCAACCATAGTTGGAGGACCCAGTGTGCCCAGAAAGGAGTAATGAGTGCTAGTTGTACAGTTTTGCTAAAAGGTTTCACATCAGCGGGGAAGGTCCAAGGACGAGTCCGAACACAGGTCTTAAAGGGACGAGCGTTCGATGAACTTGTACAACCCTTTTATTTATTTTTGTCTGTTGTTTTACTCTTCAGTTCGGGGCTGACCTTTGCTCTCCGAGTCCAAACGTGAAAGGAGGAATCATTAAAGAAGACAGATCGCGACCGATGCAGAATTCTGGCAAAATGGTAAAAATAACTTAAACATTATGTGTTAAATATCTTTGTTAACTGATACACACCGTTCTCAAGGAGGGAAAAACAATGTATATATATATAAACTGCAGAGGAAGTATCATAATATAGTTTCTTCATTTTAAAAGATGAAGCAGAGAGTGCCATCTAGTGAGATGGCACTCTCTGCTTCATGATATATGGTCCTGATAATTCAACATAACATGGCATAATGTTAAGACTTGGACTGCCATCTAGTGGCCTTTTAAAATAAAGGTGTTGTATCATGATGTTTCATGAAGCCCCATCGACACAGTACAGTAGTGTGATGTCATATTTAGGTTGTGAATCTAAATAATGGAGTTAAAGCAGCGGATGAAACATGGGAAATGTCACAGAAAAGTTATTTTTTTAAGTATTTTTATTTCAATTTTAGGGTTAATACATTGAACAGATGAAAAAATACATTTATGAAAACAGCATAACTTGATAGTATAGTAGTAACCTATATCATAGGAAAGCAAAACAAGTGAAGTCGCTAAGAACAATTTATAGTTCTTTCAAAGAAAGATTGAAATAAAACAATAGAAATACAATTTGAAATTAGAGATTTTACAGATCAGTGTTATAGCATTTTCTATGGTCCACATTAATATAAAGCTGGTTATTTGCCAAGACAAACGATTAATGCATTTAAACCAACGTTTCTGAAGCTGAAATGATCACGGAACACTGTTCTTTCTTCGAGGTGACCGAGAAGAAGGTGGTGATCGGGCAGAGGCTCACCGAGATGCTCAAAGTGCCCGATGTCAGAACCTCAGCGGACGCCGGCCGACCCCGCCGCGTCCCCTCTCCATCCCCGTCCAGGCTGCCGGCGCCGGGTTCAGCAGCCCTTCAACAACAGGGCAGAAGTAAGTCTGCCAGCAAGAGGAGCGCTCCGGGCCCGGAGAGCAAAATGCCTTCTCAACTGCTGAACGAACTCAACTCCGTGCTGAGCAAGGCCGGACGCAACCCCAGCAAGGACTAATGGGCGGCTCAGGCAGGAGCCTTGCAAGACCAAAAAAATACATGCATTTTCTTGTTTATTCAACGGGGAAATAAACTGAAGGTCAAACTGACCTCTAGCAAAATGTCAAACACTACAAAACATTCCTTCAAAGCTGTCCTTCCTTCCCTGCCCTGGTTCGAAAATGAAAGACGTTTGTATTTTCATCTCCAGATGACCATTTTTAAAGGGTCTATTTATTTAAAATTGTTTTAATGTGATGCTTCAAAAGCTGTAGAGTCAAAAACTAAAGTGTAAATCTAAATAAATTGTATTACTTTGCTTATATTTTTAATCAACTTTTGATTTCTGTTTATTTTCAGATCATTTATTTATGCTGATTATAACAGATGAAATAAAAAAAGTGTATTTTATTCATGTCAATGTTTCCCTGGTTTACATTATGTCAACATACCCTTGTGTTGTCTCAGCCAACACAAGGGATAGCACAAACACATTTGTTTTTGGACCTTCGGGTCACCTTGATATAACACAAGGGCTAAACACATGGTTAGTCCGGGTAAAATCCTTTTAAACGGATGAATTGGTTTTTGAATCACGACAACATGAAAGTTGGATCCATTAATGAAAATGTTTTCTTCATGTGGAAATATCATCAACACAAACCTTGTGTTCTACTGGCAGGTAGGTTAAAAAAAACAACTGTTTTCATGAAGTCCTTTCATTTTTATATCTTATAGTTTTTGTTATTCATGATCCAATCGCTGTATTTCTCAGTCAGTTGTGACTTTCTTCTGTTGTCTCCTAAAAACCTATGATTTATTGTAAAAATTCTGATTCTAATGACATTCATGGCATTTTCGTGGAGCCTTAATTTCAGGTACTAAATGTATTCCCACTGAGAGAAACACTTTTTCTTGCAGTTCTATTGCAGTTAAATATAACTTTTAAATCATATTTTGCAGGAGAATATTGTATTGATTGAGATGCTTTTCATTAGTAATGGATCGATGAGGCTTCATGAAACAGCTGATGAAGTGTCTTCATGTTGAAAGACCACTAGATGGCACTCTCTGATTGATGATATTATGATTAAACCTGGCATGATTTTAAAAATGAAGACACTGTATCATGATACCTCATCAGCTGTTTCATGAAGCCTCATCAACACATCACTACAAGCTCTTCTTCCTCCAACCCTCTCAATCTCACGCTCAGCTTTACTGATCTCATTCGTGTGAAAACTACTAGGCAAAATGACAACAGCATAAAAGGTCAGTGTGATGAATTCCAATTTGTAGAAAAGAACAACATAATAATATCAGTTTGGACACAAAACCCTGCAGTGAAGTGATTTGATTCAAAGCTGGTGAAAGGAAGGCTTTACTGTATAATAGTTGGAAATATATATGGATCGGAAAAGGACTAAAGATGTAGCCGAGTTAATGCACCGTCTTTTTCTTATTTTTTATTAGTGTGTGTCTTTTCATTGAAATGTTTACGAAATTATCTTAAGCTCCGCCCACTGAAAACAAAACTGTTGTTCTGGAGATTCAATCTTGTTGACCATAACCACACCCACTCTGCTGTGATTGGTCGAACATGGAGGTTTGTCACTGCACATCATCAATCCCTAGAGACTCCATCTCCAAGGGACTCCTTGTATAAACAAATGAATAATGATAACCGCTGCCTGGAGGAGGAGTGAAGTCATTATTACGTCACAATAGACTCTCGTAACCTCTCGTTCGCCGAGATTTCAGAGCAACTTTATAAAGTAATACGTTCAGAACATGTCATGATCAGGAACTTACTGAGCCTTGGAGAGGAAGACGTCAACATTTACAACATGTGAGTCAGGAGGGCTTTCACATATGATATCATTTATGTATCAAAACATCTTCAATGTTAAAATAAAACTGACTAAATTCCCTACAAGGCTTTTTTTCTTTAAATGTGGCCGAACTGAATCAAAGTCTTATGATACTTTACTTCATTTTGGGTTGGTGTTGGTGGTTTATTGAGCGGTACCAGGATTCACATGAACCTTTTTCTTCAATGGTGTGAGCCCCTGCATATATTTCATCATCTTGCTAAATCTCTGAAAAATAAAGAGGGAAAGAAGTAAAGAGACTTTGTTTTTAAACATGCATCTGATTATTTCAGTCACAAACATGAATTTCAAATTATCTCTATAATAAGTTTGACAATATTTGGTTCCACTTTTTAGGTGGAACCAAATACCAAAATATCTTTTTCCAACAAGATAACTATTGGTTTGACTTCACTCCTTTTAAACAATTTTTTCCAGATAAAAAAGTCTGGCCACCCTCTGTGTAGAGGCTACAGTTGAAACACAGACAAGATTCATACCTTCTGGCCTTTTGCTGGGCGTCCTAAAGTGAACTCCATCCCTTTCTAGCTGATCTTAGATCATCCTTGTGCCCCTTTTTCACTTCACACTTAACAGAACACAAAAAAAAAAAAAACGTGCGAGGTTTGACTTGAATGATGTCCTCCTGTTGCGTCACACGCACGCAACCACGTCCAGCGAGAGTTGATGTTTAACCCGAGGTGGTTGAATCTCTAATTAACCTCGAGATCCACCTGACCCGGAGTGCACCTCAACAAGTTGTGCTGCAATCCAAGTGTTGTGTTGCAACGAAATCTTACCATTTGGTCTCCTAGCTAAGACATCAGGGTCTAAAGAGGGACTCGGAGGGAATCGAGTTCTGAGAAGATCAGCGTGATGAAGATCAGAAGAGAAAAATAGGATGTATGTGTCAAGGAAGACCATTTTTAAGCACTTTCTTCAGCTCAATTGTGCATCTCTTCATGTTTTTGTTGTCTTTCAACCACATTAGCTCCTCAGAATTCATTAATTTAAAGTATATTCCGGATTAATTCATGTACATTGATGCTGAATTTATTTATTATTTGCATATATAGCTGAACGTTCATTTCTGACTCTAAACAAAGAGAAAAGTTATTCTCTCTATTTACATTTCCTCATTGTTTTATTCATCGCATGCATCAAACTCTACTTTTTCATCAGCTGAAATAAATAAGGCTAAATCTCCACTCTGAGATGCACGCGTTGAATAATGAATTCGCTGGCAGGAAAAAAAAACGCACACGTATGCAATTGTCACACAGGTCCCCCCCATGAAAAATTCATATTAACATTTTATTTTCATTACGCCTCATACGCCAGCTGCTCGTCCTTTGTTTCACTTCCTCAAACCCTAATCATAGCACAAGCACATTTGTGCATTCGTGAAGCGAGGGTTTCTCATTAGGTCTTTGTTTGGAGCTTTGAACATTTTCTTCTTCTTCTACTCTGCTGCTATTAATTATGTCGCTGTGTTTGATGCAGTAGGTAGAAAATAATTTACATTTTTCTCCGTCAGGCTATACTTGATTTTGCAATATATATTCTAATACTTGCATTTTATCCACAAATATCAGATGAAAATCCTCTGAGTTTCTTTCCTAAATAATGTACTTAAAGCAGCTCTGGGTAGTTTGGTTACCTTATTATTATTGTATTCAAATATTTCCATAAAACTTGTGATGACACATCAACTTAAAACTAGTTGAACGACTTATATACCGTGACTTGAGATGTTTTGTGTGATTTTTATTTTCACTGTAAAAGTTCTTGATGGTGTGAACATGCTACACATCGTGTAAAAACAAAGTTAAAGTTATGTTATTTACAAAGTCGTCATATCATTTTTCATTATCCACAATCTGATTCATTACCTCTCGGTGTTGTCTTGACCTTTTAAGCATCTATTTTTATCAAGTATTGTATTGATTGTTGAGGCGCTTTGTGACCCTGGTCTTGAAAAGTGCTCTATAAATATTACTTACTTACTAATCGATATCCATCCTTCATTCATCAATGGAAGTCTGGAAACAGAACATTCATCAACTGCTACAAACCGAGAAATGGAAACTTTTGCGACGTTTAGCAAGTGCTCATGGGAAATGTGGTCCCTCGTTGGGTTAAACACTACCACTTTAGTCCACTGGCGTCACTCGACTAAAAATTGCATAGAATTGCTTTAAAAATATATGAGCTTGACACTAAATAATTCCTTATTGTCCTTAAAAGCTAGTCTTAGTTAATGGAGTGTATTTGAGTGTATTTTTTAAGTGATTTTCTCTATATTCATTTAATGTTTTTCCCCTTTTCTGTTTCATACTTTCCCTCATGTTTTATTAAAAAAAAAATTTTAAACAGAAATAATTATGTTGGTCAAGAGGACATAACTTTTGTCTACCTTATTATTTTAGCTTCTTTCATAAGAAATTTGACATCATTTGTGACATAACTTGTGTTCTATAAGATACCAATGAACAAATAAACAACTTCAATAATGTCCCACGACTTGATCTTACATTACTAACACAATATATACTAGATTCATTTTATTTTAGTCTCTTATTCATTAACTACATTTTTTTATTTTTACATTCTCCGTAAGTACACAACTAAAATTAAATAAAAAAATAAGCTCAACTTAACCAAACAAAAATGAACCCACGTTACCAGTAGGGAGCATGCATATCCCTATCTTTGAAAAAGTGAAAGATTAAACTAATTTTCTCTTTTATGAAATGGTTTCTGTTTGACATCAATTCACATCTTGTAAAAATGTATCCATTTCAGTTTGAGGTGCGAATGACAACTTTTCCATCCTATAGATATCATACATCTTTTTTTTCACTTACAGCCAACAGGTAAAGCTATTTCTTGTCTCCATTTTTTCCGGATTAAAGAGAAGATTTACTGTATGTGTTTGTCCGAATGTCTTTGAGTCTAATTCAGCAACGACAGAAATGCCAGTGTTTTTTTCCCACTACACCTGCCAAGTCTCCAACAAGGCCAAGGTTTCTTTTGATTGGGTGAACCAACAAAAGTCCTCCATGAATTTGACCTTAGTCTCTTATTTTTGAGAAAACTGTCTCTCTAGAGCTTTAGTTGTCTGTTTTCAGGTAAAAGCAAACATGAGCAAAAAATAAATAAAGATAAGTATACTAGTTTTTTGATAGTTAAACTAAAGTAGAATGTCTTGAAAGGTTTGTGGATTTAGAGGATAGATGGTATCGTCAGTACACAATCTGGGAAATACATGGATAATATAGCCGGACAAAAAAAAAGAACTGTAGTAGAGAACTGCATAATAATGTTAGTACACGATCTGGGAAATCTTTTATATAATACCCGAGAATTTAATGTAGCTATATTAAATTTTATGAAATATTTAGAGGAAATGAATAATGGCTGCTGTGTACGTTCACTCTAAACATCAGAACTTTTATTCGAAACATGACACAATTATTTTCTCTGCGACAAACTGGGAGTTTTCAAAAAGTTTTTATTTTTATTTTATTACGATGCTCGACACGAACTCACAATTGCGGAGCTCAAGACATGTTTTCCTCTAAACTTTGTTGGCCAACAAAAACATTTTCCCTGGACATATTAAAAGTTATTTTCATTTTTAACAACTAAATGGTAAATACAGGATGAATGGTTTTCCTCTTTATCTTTCATAACATTGGTGCTTTGAGAATCGAAAAGAGGCTACTTTATTGGTTATATAAATAAAGTTGAGTATTTAAATACAAGACACGTGCAAATGGATCAGAGAGTTGACTTTGTTTTGTTTCTGTTGCCATGAAAACATGTAGGTTGGAAAAATGCTAATGATCAAGTGTCCATGTTTTCATTTTTCATAAAATGGTCTTGGGTTTTCAAATGCAAACACAAATGTCTTTGTGATTTCCAGGATCGTGAGCTGGTGATGGCAGGTGAAGCCTCATGAACCACTGAAGCTTCCAGACTTGTTCATCCTTGGACCAAATCTTCATGAGGCTTCATTCCACTATTGTTATTCCCTGGGTATCTTCTTATTATTCATCCTCCTCCGCATAAAAACAAAAAATACAGCAAAACGTGTGGCTCGATCGGACTTGCTGTGCTATTGTTTTATTTTATTGTAACAATTTTGTTATTGTTTCACTAGAATATACATTTTATTTGCAATCAAATTGGTGAAAAAACGAGGTAAAAAAAGAAGCAAATCTGCTACGTTTAACGTATAAGTTCACGTAGAAACACCATTCAAACTTTAAAATGTAGATAAAAGTCCAAATTATTGACATGGGATCCGACTCTTTTGTAGCTTCCATATGTTTTTTCGTCACAAGGCAAACCAAATTGTGTTTTATTATCTTGTGTTTGGGGGAAAAAAATGATTCATTTTTATTCAAGAATAGAA
Organism: Callionymus lyra; assembly: GCF_982586985.1. Lineage (NCBI taxonomy): Eukaryota > Metazoa > Chordata > Actinopteri > Syngnathiformes > Callionymidae > Callionymus > Callionymus lyra. The sequence goes on from NC_141821.1 coordinate 5,584,741, forward strand.
ACTTCTGTACAGTGCTTGGCTTCAGGCATTCAGATTATTCCACCTATTTTGGAAAATATATCCCAGAATCATGATTCTTTATTAGGAGAAATCAGCTCAAAATGCTGCCACACGAGAATTCTTCTCTTTCTTGCAGCACAAAAGGTCGGTCGCCAAGTCTCGCACAAAAAATCCTGCAAATCTCAAACAACGTGAGGGGAGATATATTGCCTTTCAATGGCACCTGAACCGGTCACGTGTTGGTTGGTTCGCCAGATCCTCGCACATCAACACATGCGTCACCAACGCAGGCCTGGATACGCGCTTCACAGAAATCATTCTCGATGACTCGGCAAACACTTTCAAAGCCACCATAAGACACATCAGTTATATCGTCCTTATTGGGTTGCCATAGAAACTTGCAGAGTGGAGATCACGTACTGAGAAACCGAAATCTGAAGGCTTTTTTTCCCCCTTTTTGTTCCGATAAGCTTGTTTAAAAAAAAAAAAACAATAGCCCCAAAAGTAATTCATGCAACGCTGGCTTGAGTTATGGTTGGTTCGGATGAAACCGTGGCAGAAGTCCAGCAGATAAAACAATCTTGGGTAAATAAGTGACCGGCGCTGTTAGCTCTGATGTACCGCAGATGTACGGTGCGTGAAGCGATGGTGCGTGTGATTTACATTTCCAGAAAGGCTACATCTTTTGTTAATGAAGCTGTCTCCTTTTTGCTATAAATAGCCGGCCGCGATAGAGTGGTCCTACTGCCGGCTGCCGTTTTACGCTGATTCACACATTCTGCCCCCTAATCTCGATTCTATTAATGTCTGGGATGATATTTACGGCACATGAAGCCTTTTAGCCTGACACGGCTGTAAAGTATATGTCCAAATCGGCCAAGCTTTATCTAATTAAAAGCCTCTGCGATTGCAATTCAACCGGGACCAAGTCTTTAAAATTCCAATCAGTTTTAGCCCCCACAACCCCAACACGGAGGCAGAGGAGGCCACTGCAGACCTAATAAAAAACGAATGTTAGACGTTCCAATTAAACATGGGGGAGAATATGCCCGTAGATCATTTTCATATTGTCCCATTATTGTAATTTAGGAAAGATGCCAGACGGAGGAGGTCACATAAGTGGGGAGAGTGCAGCCAATGAATAATTGTTTTAGATACATGTGGATTTGAGAGTGTGCCGAGTCCGTTATTGAATATCCAGGTTGCTGTCGCCTCCACTTTAGTGAACCGGAGCAGGTATCCTCACTTGACTTCAACGTTATTACTTTTATCGCGTCTAAACTCGCCAGCCGCAGAGTTTACTTTTAACTCGGTGAGATACTGTTGCTGTTGTTTTGTGTGGAGGACACATATATAATGTTCTAAAAAAAAAACATTAGTCCAGGTATGAATTAATATCTAAAACTTGATATAATACATACATTAGTGCTATCTTTGTGTAATTACCAAACTATCTTTGACGAGAATATCAATCATGTAGGCTTAATCTATCTGGGACAACAAATGTGTTGATTTAAGTGTGTTTTAAAGGAATGTGTGACTCTATTGTATCATCACTCTGTTTTTGGAAAACCCTTTGTTTTTCTGGAGATTAAAACTTGTTTACCCTCACCACACCCACTCTGCTGTGATTGGTCAAGCATGGCATTTTCTCACCGTGCGTCTTCAATCCACCTCCAAGGACCTCATTGTATAAACAAAGCGGGCGTGATCACAGCTGGCTGGAGGAAGAGCCTCGTTAACTCAAATGCCAAAATAGAAGTTTGGTACATGACATTACGAACATTTGTTATAACAATTGCAAGCTTTCATAAGATATTCATAAAATGATTGATGTTGTGTCCATTATATTTTACAATGGTTTCACATGTTTTTGTTGCGGTTAGATTAAACATGTCTTGTCTCTCAGTAGAATTTAATTAGCTTTGAAGACTTATTTGTTTGCGTGTGGCCTTTAAAGAAGTTACACGTTTAATCCCATCTCCCTATAAGGTTGTGTTGTTGTGTCCTTGAGCAAGACACGCTGCGTCACAGCCTACTTCCATCAGTGTGCCATTGTGTTTGTGAACGGGTAGGAATTACTTTGGAGAAAAGCGTGGAAAAGTGTCTTATCTTTTTAGACCCATGTGGTGGCGCCCTCAGTTCAAAGCTATAGATTGTAGAGCAGAGATTGTGAGCTAAAGTTTCATGAAGCTTCATCCACACATCACTACTTCAAATCACAATTCAAAATGAAATAAACCCTAAATAATGATATAAGTAAGAAAAACACTGAATCTGCCACAATTGGCAGATTTGAATTTGTCACATAACGTAGAAAATAAGAATGTTCACTCCAGTCAACGTCACCTAGGCCATGAACCTGATATTCAAAAGGAAAAAGGTGATCAATTATGAAAAGAACCGTACACGGCGAACTTCACTACTAGTAAATGACGATGGTGAGTCTTTTGATTTCTCTCTTTGAAGAAGAAGAGCTCCTCAAGATGCAGATCCCTTCAAAACACCAACAATCCCATCCCTACAGCAGATCTCTCTCAGCACACTATAGCCGATTGACAGAACAGTTTGACATGAAAGAAAGAAATCACAGTTATTGTTTACCATATTCGATAAATTTTACAAAAATCAAGTTTCCTATCGAGAAGTGAGTGAAATTTCTGATCAAAGATGCGGTTGAACATTTCCCTAATCAAAGCTTTCAAGTTGAGTAGTAGTGACGCGCTAATGAAGCTTCATGTCACGGTGTCATATTATTAGAGATCAGTAGGTGGCGCCCTCAGTTAAAGAAATGATTAGAGGTATTACTAGAATAGAAACAAAAGATTATAGAGCAGAGAGTGTAAAATAGGGCTTCATGAAGCTTCATCAAATCATCACGACAGCGATGTAAAGAACGCAGTTGTGTCCTGTAAATAAATTTGAAATATGCTTTTGCTTAAAATATTTGAGTGTAATTTCAATATTTCAGCGATTTGTGAGAAAGTCTGCGCTTCACTGATCAAATCCTCCAGCCGGAGGCATTTGGTCATTTAACTTGGCAAACATGATTTAAAAACAAGGTCCCGTTAATTACTGTGGTCTGGCGAAGGTTGAGGCCTTTTTAAGGAAAGGCTTAACAGTCACGACAAAGAGGAAATATGAGGAATAAACAAAAACCAAAATCAAATTTGATTTAAAATTACAAAACCTTTTAGAGAAACAAAAATCCAACAAAGGAAAGTATGATGGACGCGACGAGAATGTTTTCCTAAACTCACCATTCTCCGGCTGCTTCCCAAAAAACTCGTGGATAAACTCATGAAGATAAAGTCTTTTAACAAAAGTACAAAACTTTGGGCTCGGAAAACAGTAAAATGGACAAATGGACTTCAAATAAGGTTAAAAATCATCACAAATGATCATGTCTTTCAGAATCATTTGACATTTAGAAAATCCAACAGAAAGAATGTGAATTTTGAATAAAACCTTTTTTTTAGAATAATAAAAGAACAACCCACAAATCTGCACGTTGTACTTCTAGGCAGTTGAGTCCGTTGTGATAAATATTTGATAAGTCATTGTATCTGGAAAAAAGACGGGAAAGCACCAAGCTTTGTGCGCAGTCGAGCAACACAAACTAAGAAAACTACGATGAAACTGGTATAATCCAAAGACCAGCAATGACAATAATTAGGGGTAAGGTATTAAATACCTTTGTCATGTGTTTTCTGGATCCCAAAAAAGGATTAAGGGACTCAAAAGAAAATACAGGTCTTCAAAAGCATGATAATTGTTCAATTGCATACATTAATTGAGTCTGGTTCTGTTTGAGGTTTCTGCCTTTTATATATAAAAGTTTTTCCTTGTCACGGTCACCATTGTAATTTTTAAAGTTGTTGTATTTGTATTTGTATTTTGTAAAGTTTATTGTAAACTTTAAAGTGTTTTGAGATTAATTAAAATTAAATTGCGCTGTTTTGGCTGAGAAGAAGTCTCGTCCAAACAAACACGCCCACTCTGCTCTGATTGGTCACAAAAACACGAGTTGCATTCAAGGACTCATGTAAATTTCAAACTCACCCCTAAAACACCAGTTTTGTACATTGAAAACGAATAATAAAAATAACGTTTGCTGCTTAATGTACACATTACAAAAGCAACTAAAGGCAGAAGTAACTCTCACCATGTTTACATAAACATTTATTTTGTTTCATTAACATGTAGGTATTTAACTGATTTAGGGCTTCTAGGTGAGGACACCTGCGCCAGAGTGATGTCAGAATGTATAATTTAAACCATGATCTCGTTTGGCGAGATTTCAGACGAGAACTTTATTAAGTAATAACTTCAAAACGGAGCAACGTCACGATGAATGAACTACTGCATTTTGAAGAGGACGACTTCAACATTTACAACATGTGTTACAATAAGTCAGGAGAGTTGGCTTTTCACATTAGTGCCCTTTAAGGATCAACAGTAAGTGTTTATAAAAAATGCTTCCGTACCTTTTTCCTTGGTACCGATCAAAAATTTTGGGTGTCGATCTTTACAAAACTGGTTCCCTACTGATACTTTTATATGAGTCCAATTCTAACAAAAAGAAAATTGAGTTATATTTTTGAGAAAACTTCCCATCCAAACTGAAAACAAAAGAAGTAAAGATTTCTAGTTCAAAAGAACACCTGCCTGAACTTTAGTACAAAGCTCCAGCTCTGACAGAACACCTGTAGTTAAATTACACGTCACTCAAACAGAAAACATGCTGTCTTCTTTTCATACATCACGTCCCGCACGATGAAAACCAGAGAACGAAATTCATTCATGCGATACAATTTTCCAAATCGCCTTTGACTTTTAAATATTTCTATTCAGGTCTACACAGTTTCTTTTATACCCGAGTCACATTTGAGATGTTTTACTGTTGAATGTGAACTACATTTCAAAAACTCAAGGGGGACTTTATCTACAATATATTTTGTAGTGTACTGTGTAGTTTTTGCCATCCCACGAACAAACAGCCGTTAAACCATCCCTGGGATAAATAAAAATATCACATTTATGTTTGATTAAGATCTGCACTGCACACATAGGAATTGTGAGTCGACTCTCTGTTGTGTGAGTGTACACAAACCTCTCAGACAGCCAAGAGACAAACATCCTAAATTCAATTCTGAAGTTTAAACGACCCGGACAGAAACTTCTGCGGGTGAGCGAGACTGAACACGGTGTTCAGCAGCGCGCAGGAGAATGACTCAAATATTGATACTAACTCAGCTGGTGAAGTCAAACAACCAGAGGCTGACGAAGAGCATATGTGGTTCTTTTAGTGCTCGGTAGAAGGTTCAACACCTTCTGGAGGGGAAAAAAAAAAGAATATGGTTGGAGATGTCTAGAGAGGAGAGGAGCTGTGAACTGATCAGGCCGGACCCGAGGACCCCGCGGTCATTTCCATTTAGTAATCCACTCCATAGGTGGAATGAAGAGAGAGACTGGGTCGACCCCGGCCCGCCGATGTCCGACAGGCTGCCGGATTTCATTACAGCCGGAGCAGGCGGGAGGATAGGCAAGTTTCGGTCGAAGGAGGAAGGAAATGAGAGGAAAAACAGGGCGTCTAATGGACACAGCTGGATTAAATATATGAAGATTTACAGCAGACCCTTTCAGCTTTATCACTTTTTTTTGTGCCCATAGGTACTTGGAGTGTAATATTTTATGCATCGAATTAAAATCTGCGTCGCAGCATAACAGCATTAAAAGTAGGTTACGTGCCTCGTGGCTAAGAAGAAGGAAAAGAATGTGGTCCAATGGTAGAAAACTTGCTTTCTGTCCTTTTCACCAAACTTTTGTGATCACAAATATTCAATAGCTGACAAACTAGGTCACAATACCAACACTTTCAATTGCCTTCATAGTGTTTTTTTTACCTTTTGATACCATTAAAAATTGACTCACCTTGATCTCTTTAAACAAGTCAGGATGTCTTTCTTGTGTTGAATTGGGTGAATTTCTGAGTGTTTCCTCCTTTATATTCCAAACTTCAGAGTCAAAGTTTACAGGTTTGTTTTTGAGGAATAATAATTACTCCACATTCATTTGACGTGAATCTTAAGCATTTCCAAATGTGATTGATCTGCAGGTTTATTAAGAACTTGTGTATTTCGAACTTCCCAAAACAAGCTGATATTTTTGTAGTTTTTGTTATTGGTTCTTGTAACAACCTTAATACAAACCATGTTTAATTAAACGTTGATTTGAAAATGGGCACTGGAGAAGTGGTATCCAAGGGACCCAAGGGTGGCGCTGTTTTCAGGACAATAATGAACATTTAAATGAAAAAAAAAAGGATTATGTTTTATTTTATTTTTAACTTTAACCATTGGTAATTCTATAGAATCACCAGTTGTGTCCAGGAGTGCTGCCATGAACTCTGAACTGGAGTATATTCCTGTAGTAGGAGCTGCTGGATCTTTTCCTTTATGAGAATACATTTAAACACTAGCTTCGTGTCATACTAAAAAAAAACTTTTCCTCTCCCTCATTAGCAAATGAGGCAAATATCCAAATAGCGCATGGACTGTAGCATGGACTGTCGCTCTCATTGTTTTCTCTCTCTTATTTTCTTACATTTTTGGAAACCTGAGTTGAGCTTTGGGGGCGTCCTGGATGCCAACAGAAGCTACTGGTCCTGCGCCAACTTGAGCAACACATTTCTGCTACTGGACCGAACCATCTCTTGACTCCCAATATTTTGGATTTTTGGACAAAACAGTAAAATAAATTATATATAATGTCAAAAATAACTTTATGTTATCCTAAAATACAACATTTTGAAGTTATATTTGTTTGATTTTCTGCGTCTTAAAAGTCTGTAAAGGCACGACACCACAACCACAACATGTACATTGAACATTTACAATGGGTCAGAGACAGTGTTTTCAAACAAAGACTTGAGATGCTTTTTTAAGTTACCAGGAGTTTAAAAAAGAAACCGTCTCAAAAATAGCCTGTTTTTTGTTTGGGAATCTGGTTAAGATGTCTTATCTAGGTAACCCATCTTTTCTGGCTGTAGTGACCTTAGAAATGACTTTTTGATATTAAAACTACATATTCCTCCGAACAAGCCTGTGACTTGTTGTGTTATTAGATGCTGTATCTGGCAACTGTGCATCAGATGTTGTAGGACAATGCAATCAAACTCTTCTGACAGGCCCATGTATACCAATGTATTAACCATCTAAAAATCAAATGATGATTCTATTATATTTACAGAAATGCAGGTTTTCTTTCCGAGCCATCAACAGTCTATCACTATCTGGCATCTCATAAACATTCCAAGTCAAGACAGCTTGTCCATGAAGAAGGTGTAGTTGTTTCGGCATTAGGTGAGTAGAAAATGAGTTTGAATTTTGGGTGAACTATCACTTGAATTGAGGGCCTGTTCCAGAACTCATCATTTATTAATATGTAAATGATCTCGGGTTTTTCTCCGATAAAAATGTTTTCTTCGAGAGTGTTGGTCCTTGTTGTTTTCGATCCCTATTTGGTTGAATAATAACGATTGCTCTTAGTCAATATGAACAAGTCAAGGTGGCATTCATCGAGCGACAAAACCTCATTATCATTTCATGAGAGTCATTTTCAGGTATTGGTGAGTCAACATGAACATGAGCTCTGATCAAACAGCTGTCAAGTAGTTTTGATTTTAGATTACCACATTAAATATTGATACCTTTCCACAATGTGAAGCTATTTTTCCCACAAGGACGCATCTAAACCCTCTTTGTCACTTGAAGGCCAAAGAGGAGGGTGGTTCAATAGTGATTTGTGACCTCTTGCGTTTGATAGCAGGAGCAGAACTCAAGTGTTTGTGTTGTTTTTTCTTTTTCTTATTCACCTACTTAATGTAACTTTTAACATCCTCTGTTACTAAAATGGTGGCCTAAAGTTTTCTATGAGGTGGATAGTTTCTACCAGTGATGTGTTGATGAAGCTTCATGAAACAATGTGTCTGTTTTCAGTCCAGCATTGGTTATTAATGGAACCCTGTCAACTGTAGAGCTTTTCAATATCAGTGTATTCAAGTTGTCTAGGACATGTTTTAAGTAGTGGTGTGTCAATATTACTTAATGAAACAATGTATTTATTCTCAGTCCAGCTTTGATTATTAATGGAAGCCTATCAACTATAGAGCTCTTTTTTTTTTATCGCATTGTATTCAAACTTCCTTGGACGTGTATAATTGAATAGTGTGTCGATGAAGCTTCATGAAACAATATCTTTATTTTCATTTCAGTTTGGGTTATTAATGTAATCCTATCAACTGTAGAGCTTTTTAATATCATTGTATTCAAGCTGTCTAGGACATGTTTTAAGTAGTTGTGTGTCGATGAAGCTTCATGAAACAATGTCTTCGTTTTCAGTCCAGCTTTGGTTATTAATGGAACCCTATCAACTGTAGAGCTTTTTTTTTTTTATGGCAGTGTATTACAACTTCTTTGGACGTGTATAATTGAGTAGTGTGTCGATGAAGCTTCATGAAACAATGTCTTCGTTTTCAGTCCAGCTTTGGAAATAAGGGAACCCTATCAACTGTAGAGCTTTTTTTTTTTTTTGGGGCAGTTTATTCAAACTTCCTCGGACGTGTATTATTGAGTGTGTCGCTGAAGCTTCATGAAACAGTGTCATTGTTTTCAGAGATGTCACTCTGTGCTCTATCATATATTCCTTTGAACATCTAGTCTTTTAAAACCTTACATCATTTTTGAACTGAGGACACCATCTGCTGACCTCTAAACAACTAGAAATATGCTTCGTGAAGCTTCATCAGCCTATAACAAGTTTCCATGACAGTGCAGCTGAAGATAGAATCAAAAGAACTTGTCAGTTTGTGTGTTGTAATCACAAGAAAGACAAAACACCTGCATCAGGCATTTGAACAAACAGAGACATTTTCTAAATGCCTCAATGTCATTTAAGACATAAAAGGTTTTTGATGCTGGAATGTTATGTTTCATTGCTGTTCAAGGATGCAGACAGACTCAAGTGATGATCAGCCTTTTTGGGTGTTTGGCTGTTTTGAATGACAAACTGAAATGAAGAATTCATTTTTTGAATGAAGAAACAAGTTAATTTGTAATTTCTCCTCCCTCTGCACTGTAAAAGGTTTTCATAGTTCAGCGCAAAAAAAACTTTTTACAAGCTTCAAAAATAAAAGAAGACAAAAACAACACATTGTTTGAATATATATTGTGTTGTTTTTGAAATATATGAAATTCTGAAAAAAAGTCTGGATGAAATATAGGTAGAACTTTAGGTAGAACTTTATTGATATAAAGTTATATATTATATAAATTGATATAAATATAAACATTTAAAATTATAACTGAATTAATTAATTGTTTGTTTTTTTACAGAATGTAAAATAAATTGTATGTAAAATTATTTTCACAAAGTTAAAAATACTTCAAAGAATCCTGGATCCGGATGATAAACCCACATTTGTTAATCTATTCTAATTTCTTGAAAATCCCATGAACATCCAACATAACCTTGTGTTTCTGAAAGTTATGTTCAATACATATATTGAATACATACATAAGGCAACATTTACTTTACGTCAAATGTTTACTACATAGCATTCCATTACAGGAACACCTCCATTTTTGATGATCACCTTTTCAAATTATTTTTAAAAGAAACAAGTTGGGGCAAAGTTTAAACATTTTTTAATTAAAACTGCATTAATTAATTGATTTGTAACATTTTTCAACATTAACAAATCACCACCAGAACACAAAATAAATAAATCTACAAATACACATCCTAAACACAGCAGGGTGCTATAGATCTCTCGTGAAAAACGAACAAATCCTCCAAAAAGTCCTGGATCCAGATGATCAAGTAAAACAGTATCCGACAGTATTTATGACCTTCCAATACAACTAATGTGTCTTTACTTTCCTTGAATACTTAATTTTTTAGAGTTTTTTTGAGGGATGGCAACATCCTGTATTTTTTACTCTACATGTTAAAACCTGGATCACAATAATTCTTAATCAAATGTCTGCATAAAGAAAACTGTTTGGACAAATAAAACAACATGACAAAGTGACAGATCCTTCAAAGAATTAGGGATCCAGATGATAAACTAAAACAGTATCTTTGCTTTATTTTTTTCATAATTTCATGAGCCAATCTAATGCAATATAACCTTAAGACCTTAATTTTGCATTATTGATAAAACAATATAATTTATATATCAAGAAAATGAAGTTAGAACAAAGAATTATGTAAAAAATCAACCTTTACTTAGATTTGTTTTTAATTATTTTAAGGATAAACCCAAATGAATTAAATTTAATAAACAACTGAAAAAGATAAAGCGTTTACTCAATCATTTCTGGGATGTTAAGCTTTGAAAAAAGTATATTTATATTTAAATAAAGTTTATTTTGTTCCTTTATTTGAAGACATTTATTAGAAAAAACTACCCAAGAAGGATTAAAAAATATATTTTGAGCGACGCAATGAGAGTCTATTGATCGTAATTGTTTCAAACATCACACTATGAAGGATTTTGTTTGAATAATGACGATAATATTGTGGTTTAATAACTCCCTTTGTCACATTTCTAATTGTGTTTGTCTGTGTATCCAGCTTTGCTTAACCTCTTCGCACCACAAATCATCATTATAATCTTCATCGCTTAACGCCTCCGAATGCTTTTTCCCGGGTCGTCCGTGAATGTTTACCGTGAAATTGGCCAAAGGATATAACGGCTCTATTAATTGTTTTTAATCCCATCTGTATGCTAATGATCCGGAAATCAGATTGAAGAGCTTCCGATCTGCTGATTGACCTCGATAAGTTCTAATCGCCAAAATAGACGTTCACATCTCGGCATCTTCCCTGAGCTTTTTTCTGCCTTTCTCTTCTTTCCCCTGATGGCTAGATAATGACCCCTATTGCCGTGCAAGATTTCTGATTAGCAGAACAACAACAACGACTGCTAATTATCACCTGAAAGACAAAGCCGTGTTGACGGAAGGTCTTTCCAGCCCTGTGGTGTGTGTGAGAAACATCTTTGTGTGTCTGTTTGTTTGCAAGTTTGCGGCTGATTTTACACAAGAGGATTCAAAAGCGATCGGAGATAGACATCGGTCTGACCGACGGAGGAGGATGGGGTTGATGATTGACCTGCTCCGGCTCATTGTAATCCACTCTTCTTTTTTTTTCCTCGTCCACATGAAACCACAACACACTCATTAAAATCACCAGACACCAGATGTTGACGAGTCACACCTGTCAATAACTCTTGATCCTGGTTAAGGTAAACTAAAAGGACACCTGACTTCAGAGTCACCAATGCCAATGATTGCCTGGATATAATGGGAGTCAACACAAAGTGCTCTGTTCACTGTTGCTAGGAGATGACTGTGGCAGGGTGTATGAGAGGAAGAACAGAGGAAAAAGAAGTTATTATAGAAATTTCTACTTTACTCTCCTGTCTGTTGTACATTGGATTTTGGAGGGTCAAAGAAGTACAAATGATCTATAATACAATCCTTTCTTGAATATTTCATTTTTCAACCCACCTTCACGCCACTGTTGGAGACAATTTAAAGTTTTTTATTTAAAAAAATTGTGCAAAAGTGTCTATGAGAACTTGATATATTTTGGAACTCAATGAACTTCATCATGCAAAGTGTAAAGAAAAATGCATGCTAACTTCTGTATCGTGTAAGTTTACATCTCAACGACGTGGTCAGTGGTGAAGTGTTAGTGAAGCTTCATGAAGCCTTCGTTTTAGTCTTTATTAGGGTGAGTTTAGGTTAGAAGGGTGTGTTGCTAGTGTCGGAGTCAAAGTGGTGAGATCTGTGAATGTGACACCATTGTAGTTTGCACCTGAGTATGATCAATTGAAATCCAGAAATTATATAACTCTATAAACATCCATCTAATTACTACCGCTTGGTAAGTAAGTAAGTAAGTAAGTAATGGTTATTTCTGAAGCACCTTTCTAGACCAGGGTCACAAAGCGCTTTATCAGTCAAAAAACAACACACAACTGCTACTACTCTTACATTTTACATATATTTTTGTACCATATTTACTTTTTAGTGACTAGGATCAGTTTGTGTTTTTAAATGGTTTTACTATTGTCCTTATCTATTCAAAACAGATTATTTTTTTCCTTGTTTGTCTGGTACATGTCTGGTAAAGATAAACTGACAATAAAGCTTACCTCGACCCTGACTTTTATTATGACAATGTTTTGAACCTATTACTTTAATAAAGTTGCTCTGAAATCTGGGCGAACGAGAGGTTACGAGAGTCCATTGTGACGTAATAATGGCTTCACTCCTCCTCCAGCCAGCTGTAATCATGCCCCGATTTGTTTATACAACGAGTCCCTTGGTGGTGGAGACTGCCGGTATGAGGACACGCTGTGACCAACCTCCATGCTCAACCAATCACAGCAGGGTGGGTGTGGTTATGGTCAACAAGATATCATTTGCAGAAACTGTATTCAATGGGCGGAGCTTAAGACCATTTTCTAATGTCAATATTTAAATGAAAAGAGAGTTTTGTACAAACACACACTGATGACACAAGAGAGTCCAACATCACAACAACACACACACATCAACACATTAGTTGCCCTTTAACATTTATAATATGAGAGACTTGTTTTGACCGCTTTGTTACATTTGTATTACGGTAATCAATCGTCTTCTAGGGTGAATTATAAATTGTAAATACCTGGTCTGTGAAGAAAAGTAAGGCCTCCGTGAAGTTTCTCTCTTCAAACCCGGCGTCGCGAAGCATCCACGAGCCACTTTCATGGGTTTGTTTGCTTCGTTGTGTCTCTGTTGCGGCGGCTGACCTCTGCGGAAACTAGCGACAATGAATATTTGATTTATTTGATCGGCAATCACTTTGTTTCAATAATGTATGAATTATTCAACGCAGGTCTGCCACTTTGAAAAAGACAAAACAAAGGGATGCGGAGGGAAAGAGTTTGCCTCGAGATCAATTCTCCTCTAAAGTCTAGCAGCCGAGCTTTCAATATCTTTCCATCTCTGCCGCCGTGAACTTTCAATTTAGCGGGGACTCTTTAAACTGATCATCCATTTTCATTACAAGCAAGTATCAGGTGGCAGCGTCTTGAGGGGAAACAGGAATCATCAACTCGGAGACACAGCTCTCTTTGTACTGCAGAATTGATCTCCCCCTGCTCACGTTTACGCAGACTTGACTTCTTACTATTCCTAAAACATCTTTGGACGATCCAATCGTCCTTCAGCAACAAGCTGAATTCATAAGCAATGGATTGATGCTCCACTTGACAGAAGGTTATATTTCAGAAGCTCCTTTTTTTTGTCTTTAACCTAACCTAGAATGACTGGAACCACTTGATCCTCTTCCGATTGTCTTCTTTTTCCCTTTTTTCATGAAATAAAAATGGTTAAAATGACAGATCAGGAGGGAGAAAGCAGCAGTGAATAAATAATATTTCCTTAATTGTTGCCACCTTGCAGGTTTTGGACAGAGAACAGACAGCATGCATGGGGAAAATTACGTTTGTTGGATTAAACCGGGCCGATGGAAGGAGTAAACAAGCAACAAAAATAAGAATGCCATATTGGTAGAAGGAAAAAAAAGATGCTCTACCAATTTATCACAGCAAGGGGAACAGCAGATAAAGAGATTTGAAAAAAACAAGTTGAAAAAGTACAGAGTAGCTTGTGATGTTTAACAGAGGACAATTGCAACTTATAAAAACATCATAAGATAGATAGATAGACAGACAGACAGACAGACAGACAGACAGACAGACAGACAGACAGACAGACAGACAGACAGACAGACAGACAGACAGACAGACAGACAGACAGAGATAGATAGATAGATAGATAGAAAGATAGATAGATAGATAGATAGATAGATAGATAGATAGATAGATAGATAGATAGATAGATAGATAGATAGATAGATAGATAGATAGATAGATAGATAGATAGATAGATAGATAGATAGATAGATAGATAGATAGATAGATAGATAGATAGATAGATAGATAGATAGATAGATAGATAGATAGATAGATAGATGGATGGATGGATGGATGGATGGATGGATGGATGGATGGATGGATAGATAGATTTTTTTCATTAAAAAATATTTATCTTTAAAATTTAAAAATAATAAATGTACATTTAATTGTTTTACCTCTTCTTCACTAGCTTAATATCACTTCACATGGAACTGTTGAGTAGTGATGTGTTGATGAGGTTTCATGAAACAGCTGATGAGGTATCATGATACAGCGTCTTCATTTTGAAAGGTCGCTAGGTGGCGCTCTCAGTGTATAAACGATGCCAGGTTGTATTGAATTAGCAGCTCTGAAATGAAGACAGTTTATCATGAAACCTCACCAGCTGTTTCATGAAGCCTCATTAACAAATCACTTCTAGTTTCTTTTTTCCCAATTACTTCAGGTTAAAAAAAATGCAGCAGAAACATGTTAATCTTTCTTTATTAGGTATTTGCAAAGCCGTTTAGATAAATCAAATTCCCAGCTTTTAATATTCCAAAAAGACAAACACACAGAAGATAGAAAACCATCTGTGTTACTTTTTTTTTAATCTGTGATTTTCCTAAGAAGACCCAGGTGCTCATAAATCACATTAGAATGCTAACCAGAATTTCTTCTCTCGTGTTCCTCAACTTTTAAAGTTGCCTAATCGAATCTTTCCTTCCAGCCGTCCTTGGATTAATCCATTTCTCTCTCCCTCACCAACGAGCCGCTTTTCTGCTTAATTAACATTAGTCAGGGCTTGTTTGTGCAAGCGTGCTATTCAGGTCATGAATAAACCAGGGACTGTAACTGCTTTCTTTTGGATTCTTAGAACCGTCATCTATATTCACGCCGGCTTGTCGGGCGGATTGTCTGCATCTGCGCGGAGATGTGTGTGTTTTTCTAATGAACAGAAGGGTGCTAATGGTGGTAAAGCCGTGATTTCTCCAGCTGATTGGGTGTAATAGATGGTGCTCAGCGCTCCTTCATAATTGATGAGGATGTGTTCTGTGTGTTTTTCCTGCTGCTGTTAGTGCATTGATGTGGGACACGTGTGCGTGTTCTGGGTGGGGCCCTCCACCAGATAAAGGTTATTGTGTCAGCAGCTCCTGTCAGTCGTCATTAGCCGGCCTCCTGATCACACATCTGCATGGATGGACGCCGTGGAAGAGTGGAACCTCCACGGAAGAGAAGAGAAAAAAGGTTTTTCATTCCTTAAATGGAAAAAAAAAAGATTTATATAAATATATATATTTTTTAAATGGACACGCAACCAGTTTTTTTAACAACCTGTGTGGTTTATCACAGTACCCGGAGGAAAAACCCACATGGTGAAACCTTGATTGACTAGATAGATTGGTTGACTGTATTTCATTAATCCCTCTGGAGATCTCCTTTGGGAAGTTGGGTTTCCAGTTCGGTACAGCAAGTTTCATAAAAACAAAACCAAGCGCAAACAAAGGGTGACAAAGTGCAAGTATAAAGAACAAGGATCAAAGGAAATAATGCAAAGAAAATGATACAAAGGAAAAAGGATAAATAGATTAACATAGAAAGACATCATCCTTTCACTTCACTCCTGCCCCCAGAGTTATACAGTCTAATAGGAAGAGAAAGTCCCTGAGTCTATTAGCCTTCTTGCTGTGAGAGGCTTCAATTAAATTTCATCTAGTATATCAAATAAAAAGAGCTAAATAATAATAGCGGCTCCTAAAATGGGCCACATAGCAGTTGTGGAAAGTTAAATCTGTGCAGCTCAGCTTATGTTAAGATTGTTAGTTTTCATCTGACCAGAAGTACAGAGCACATGTCAGAGCCCTTGACTGTGAATTTCAATAATTTCACTGAAATATGAAACATAACCTGTTAATCAAGTGATTATTTTGAAACAAGATGATTGCTTATAGTTATAGTTATAGTAAAATGATCATGAAGGACCTGAGACGGAGCTTTGAAGGAGTTGAGACGGAGCTATGAAGGAGCTGAGAAGGAGCTATGAAGGAGCTATGAAGGAGCTATGAAGGAGCTGAGACGGAGATATGAAGGAGCTATGAAGGAGCTATGAAGGAGCTATGAAGGAGCTGAGACGGAGCTATGAGGGAGCTGAGAAGGAGCTATGAAGGAGCTGAGACGGAGATATGAAGGAGCTATGACGGAGCTATGAAGGAGCTATAAAGGAGCTATGAAGGAGCTATGAAGGAGCTATGAAGGAGCTAAGACGGAGATATGAAGGAGCTATGAAGGAGCTGAGACGGAGCTATGAGGGAGCTGAGAAGGAGCTATGAAGGAGCTGAGACGGAACTATGAAGGAGCTATGAAGGAGCTATGAAGGAGCTATGAAGGAGCTAAGACGGAGATATGAAGGAGCTATGAAGGAGCTGAGACGGAGCTATGAGGGAGCTGAGAAGGAGCTATGAAGGAGCTGAGAAGGAGCTATGAAGGAGCTATGAAAGAGCTGAGATGGAGATATGAAGGAGCTATGAAGGAGCTATGAAGGAGCGATGAAGGAGCTATGAAGGAGCTATGAAGGAGCTATGAAGGAGCTATGAAGGAGCTGAGACGGAACTATGAAGGAGCTATGAAGGAGCTGGGACGGAGCTATAAAGAAGCTATGAAGGAGCTATGAAGGAGCTGGGACGGAGCTATAAAGAAGCTATGAAGAAGCTATGAAGGAGCTATGAAGGAGCTATGATGGAGCTGAGACGAAGCTATGAAGTAGCTATAAGGAAGCTATGAAGGAGCTATAAGGAAGCTATGAAGGAGCTGAGATGGAGCTATGAAGTAGCTATAAGGAAGCTATGAAGGAGCTGAGACGGAGCTAAGAAGGAGCTAAGAAGGAGCTATGAAGGCACTATGAAGGAGCTATGAAGGAGCAAACATTTTTGTCAATAACTTTAAAAAAGAACAGGTTACTCTGAAAATAAACCCATATTAGTCGACATGAGGGTGAGTAGAAAATGAGTGACCTTTGAATTTTGGGTAAAGTATCTCTTTCAATACTGCTGAAGCAAATACTGTTGCACTCCTCAAAACCTTTGACATATTTTCCCAAACTTACACAATCAAAGTGTCTGACACGGGACTCAAGAACCAATGAGAAACCAGGATACAGAACTCGTGCTCTGAGTGGTTCGTGCTCGTCTTATAACCAAAAGCATGTTGTGTAATAGATACATGGTGCATCCTATAATACTGCCATGTATGGAAAAATAACATTTGAAGGATTTTTTTTTTTTTTTAGTACCCCTGAAGCAACTTAAATAATCAAAGTGTTATGAATTCCACACGTCTGCGACTGCTGGAAGTTTGAAAGTCGTGTTGTTCAGGTTGTCCTCAATGGCAGCCAGGCAACTAAGGACGCTCGTGTGGTTGACTTCACATTCATCTTAATGAAAGATGTTGTTTACAAGTCTTTACACTCTACACTCTCCGGCAGATATTCCATTAATATTGCGAGCCAGACGGCACGAGACGAATACCGGGCCAGACGAAGGAGAGGCGTAAAGGTTTATTGAAACAGGTAGATTTGACGATGAGGGATAGCGTCTGCGGGGGTTGGCGTTGGTAACAGGTCTACACGTTTCACTCTCTTCACCGTCGGGAAACTGGTGCAGGGTGAAAAAATAGCAACACCTGCGAGGTCCTGAAGAGCTCGCACGCAAATCCGAAACATTACCCGGAGACCCCGCAGGGTCTCCCGTCACTCTTACACAAACTCCCGCTGTTGAACACGTTTCACTCACTCCTTCACTTCTTTATTTCCTCGCTTTCCATCCTGTTGTTCTGCTTTCATTTTGCATGGCCCTGCTCCCCGAGCACCATCGCCACGCTCACATATTTCACCCATGCCGCTCTTTTCTCACTCTGTCCTCGCTGCACTACTCATTCTCCCTCTCGCTGTTTCCCAGGCGTCGTGCCAACCCCACGCTTGACTCAAACTGCTTCTTTTTCTGCCCGACTGAAAGTGTGAGGAAAGGTAAAAATAGGAAGTGTTGGATATTGATGGAAAATATAGCAGCTACTCTTTTAAAGTAAGACACACGAGCAGCAACATACGTTTGGCTAAACGGTAACAAAACCGTTGATACTTATTTATATGTGTATTAACGGAAGATTAACCATCATAAAGTACTTGCACCTTGTTCATTGTGACTATATTCTACCCTAAATAGAAGGAGTTCACACTTAACTACATCTTATTTATTGATTATTTACAGGATATTAAGAAGTAATTAAAGAAAAATAATTGTTGGAAATTAATTTCCCTCCATACACATCTTATCAGGTGTAAGTAAAATGAGATCATTAATGCACCATTAATGTCAATCTTGCATTGAAACCTCAACGAGAATAATTGTTCTGAAAAGAATGTCATGAGTCTATATTTGACGCTTGTTTGTAAGTAAGTACTCCAGGTTATACAAGAGGTAATCAGTGTAAACAGTACATATTGTTGGCTCAGGAAGCGCTCGCGATATTCACCTGAAGTACTTCCTGTTTATGTTGCTTGCTACTGTTTAAGCGTCTGCCACTAATATTCTTAAAACAGAGACATATTTAATATTTCTCAAGATTATTCTTCTCGTCGAGGCTTCGATACAAGAGGAACGTTACAGACGAGCAGTACGGAGGTATTTGGATGTTTTTTTTGGACAAAGACAACTGAGCTCCAGTCACTACATTAAAATGAAGAAATATTTTTGTCTTTAACTCTAAAAAAGAACAAATTACTCCAACCCTTTGTCTACATGAGGGTGAGAAGAAAATGAGTTCATTTTTCGTGAATGATCAATTTAGGATGGAACAGATTCAGAAAAAAAAACAATTAATCTGCAAAAATAGCCAATTGAAACCCTTACAGGTGAATTTACCTCTGTTGTCCCCCCGGCCAGTTGACCAATGCTTTTAATGTTAACCAAGTCTAGAACATTGTAACGTTAAATCATAAATCTGCAAAAAGGGAAGAAAGTACAGTAAACCTTAAATATATAGATACACCAAAAGAGATTGAGAAGTTTAAAAAATGAAAAAAAAAACGCTTATAGGTATGAGTGTGTGTGTGTGTGTGTGTGTGTTTGTGTGCATGGTTGTGTGTCTTTGTGTGCACCGCGACAGACTGGGGTCCTGTCCAGGGTGTCCCTCGCCTCTCGTCCAAAGAAACTGGGATAGACTCAGGGATAAAACGGTAAAAGAAAATGATTTTGAAAACTGCAGAGGCAATAACCAAATGTAACCAAATAATCAAAAATAATTTAGAGGTCAAAGAAAGCCACTAAGGTCATCGGTTCTAGCAAGACAGTGGAAAGTTCACTCCCAGTTTGAGTTCAACTTTTGACTATCTGTGTGGAGCTTCTATGTTCTCGCCGTCGTTTGGACACTTCGGTTTCTCCCCAAAGTCAAAAAACCATCCAGGGGTAAATTAAGAACTGCATTTTTTTCGTAGGTGTAATCTGTGTTTGAGAGGTTTCTTTGTGTCTGTGTGCCCTTTATTCTTTCAGGGTGTCTCTCACCCTAGGTAGCTGGGATCATCACCATTCCCCAACCAACCCTCGCAGTCTGAGATATTTGAATGATTTTTGTTATCAATTCCAATGACTCAGGCAGTAAAAGAAAACTACTAATGACACTTTAATAAAGTCAACTTTGCTTCCGGCATCAACCGATTAAATTCATAACCAGTGTAAACAAGCGCAGTTTTCTATTTGATTCACAGAGAGTGAAAAATCAATTTGGCGAAAACTTTTGAAGAATTCAATCTTTGTCTTTATTGCAGACGTCCCGAAAATGCAAGTGGGTATTGGAAAACTCTCTTCTCTTATTGATAACTAAGATGAAACAAAAAAATAGATGCCGATATTTCCACGGCACTTCAGGAAGATATTGGCAGGCAATGAAACGATGATACAAAAGAAGGGAATAAAATGAAACGGCTTCTCCTTTGTTGAGGTCAGCAATAATGGAAGATATGTAGCACTTTTAGTGAAGTTCCTACGAAGAAGAAGAAGTTAAAACTTGCTTTAAAGGTAATTTTTGAAAGTAAAAATAAGAGAGATATGATCCGAGAAATTGAGCAAGGATATGAAATTGGAATAACTCCCTGACTCACAACTTCTCTGACATTCTGGGTGAACATATTGAAAAGATTTTCAGGGACTGAGATTCCTTCTCTACCACTGTGCTCGAATTCCTGAATCCTTTACGGTGTTAAAGTAAACATTCCACAAATCTGGATGCTTAAATTATGGAAATTAAAGATGTATACGTTCACATCTGGGAGCAGTGAATCAAATTGAAGGCGGAACAAATGTTTTGATGAAGCGTCTCCCATAGGTTCCATATAATTAACAGCAAAAGTGTTAAATCACGCTCTCTCTAGCAGCCGGCGCTTATGTGTCACCGATACGAGGATAAATATATATAAAAAACTGTGGCGGGACAGTTCTCAGGGCGATCATGTGCAATTTTATCGTCTTCCCTGTGGGCGACACTTGTGTGTGTGTGAGACAATGGAGCTTGTTGTTGTTCTACTCAGCGTTGTTCACACTTGCTAACAGTTTCAACAGCAGTGCTCGCCACATTTCCTCGCATGACTGACCCGAGTCACAGAGGCCGATCTCCTGCCTGATGCACATTAGCGACAATTGGCCTCCGCTCATCATTCTTGTGGTTATACAGGGGCCCCTATCTTTGATACAGGCTTCCTGCAGATCCTTAAAAAGTCTTAAAAGGCCTTTAATGCATCTAAAAATTGGGCCTTTAAATATGTTGCTTACTGGGTCAAGGTGAACGACCTCCCTGGCTTCCAGAAATACATATGCAGTGGTGGAGGTTGTTTACCAAGGGTTAAGTTAACAAATTAAAATTCTTCCAAAAATTGAAATGATAAGTTTCAAATCTAAAAATGCAACATTTATGTATTTCTTTTTTTAATCGTAATTGTCATCAAACCAACATTCTTTAAAGGCTGGTGTGATTCCAAAAACAGTCCCTTACTTTTGATAAAGGGTTTCTGCATTCTTAGAAAGTCTTAAAAAGGCATTACTTTAGTTTATATAAGAATTGTGGCTCACCATGCCATGAATAAAATATGAAAAAAGTCTTAAAATGAAAATATCAGGTAAAATGTATTTATGTCGAGTCCCAAAATCAACAAATGGATATTTTCAGATTTGCAGAATCATTTTTTTTAAAATGTTGAATGTTTCCTATGATTCATTAAATGGAAATGAATCAGACCCATTTGTATCTTTACTGCATTTTTTACAAGTAACATAAATCACAAGTTTATACTGTATTTGTCGAAGAAGCAAATTAATCTTGTCAATGAATGTTTCTTAGTAAACGTAAAACAAAAAACACAAGATACATGATTTTTGAATTCTACCAGTGGTTCTGTAGAGATACTCTAGAAGAAAACAAATCAAAGTCGTTGGGGGACTTTTTCTATCTCTTATATTATTATCATTTTTTGTGTTTCTGGGTAAACTGAACAACACAAGCCAGGCTGTTTGTTCAATATCAGCCATTATCGGCCATTGTTAAGGTAAGGTAAGGTAAGGTAAAACTTTGGTTGGTTCTTTTAACCCATTGCAAACGACAAGTTAAAACATTTAAACTTTCACTTTACAGTCAGAGCTCCGACCAAATGTCCAAAATATAGAGCGACTGATTATACATGTCTGGACTCATTGCTTTGTCGCATTTTTTTTTTACCAATCTTGTGGAATAAAAGCAAAGTGAAGAGACAAACTCGACCTGGAAGTGATCCCAGATTTATGCCCTCTCTCTCCATCTGTCTGCTCGTCATTAGCACACGGGCAAGAATCATTCAATACTGGTGGCATGAAAACGATTCTCCATCCGCTGTCCACCAGTGTGTTTTGCACTCACACGGAGAGACGCACATAATAAAGACCAGGCGGTGATCACTGCCAGCGCCAGATAGAACTCATCGCAATTACATGCAAGTCTGCAGGCCGAGCCGAGCGTATCGCTGTATAATCGGGGAAGAAGTAGAGGGAGAGACGACTGACACCAAATAGATAGAACTTCATATTTGCATAGCTATGTGTCAGATAAGGGCAGTATGGGGACCCGTAACCACGGGGCATGCACATAGCCGGCGCCGTCTGATTGGGGATGGTGTGTGTCGTGATTTCATTAAAAGATGGAGAGCAGATGCAGAAGTTGTGCAGGGATTCTCATGCAAAACATCTTTTCTACTGTATCCAATAATACATAGTGAATAATAAGCACTTTGGAGAGGGAAACACAGCGGGCCGTGCATACAGTTGATAATATTGTACTGAAAACTTTGTGAGCCTTATAATCATAATCCTCTTAACTCGCTGTTGTTGTGTTTGGTGAGTGTTTTAATGCTGGAAAGCTGATCTGCTCCATGAATCCCAGAGACATGTTTTTTTTTGTTTTTTTTTCCAGAGAAGCACTTGAGAGTTTTGATGAATTCTGGGTCGTCTGGCAGAGACAATCACTGTACAGAGGGTTGAGGAAGCACAATAGTTGCTTAGCCTGGCAGAAACCATGAAAAACGCTTCCAACATGAACAAAGCTTTGGTGACGTTTCCGAAAAGAAAAGCAGGCGAATAAGCTTTGAAAACGTTGACTCGAGTTTATCGAAGTGAAATAAGCCAACTTTGCTTAGTTTCAGATATTAATGTTACTGTAGGTTTCATTGATCAGAGGAGAAGGTTTAAACACATAGTGCCATCTAGTGGCCCTTTAAAATGGAGCGCTGTATCATGATACCTCCTTAACACGTTACCTCCCCCACTCTCTTCATGTCAAGCTCATTCCATCGTGCCATCTAATTTAACTGGTGATGTGTTGATGAGGCTTCATGAAAAACCGATGAAGTATCACGATACAGTGTCTTTATTTTGAAAGACCACTAGATGTCACTCTCTGTGTTATAATGTTTGGCTCTGATCTACTTTTTCAGTCAAACCTGGCATCATTTAGACAGTGTATCCTGATACATCAGTGAAAAGTCACATCATTAAAACATTGATTTCATTTAGAATATCAAAATATAAGAAACCTATTATCTTATAATCTTTGGACAGTTAAACAGATATACACAAATTTGAGAACCTTTTTACTGACTTTTGAAAAAAAAAAGTTTTTGTATTTAGATTTTCATTTGACTTATCTTGTCATCAAAAAAACATCATTTTTTTTTTTTTTTTTACAGTAGTTGGTTGTTCAGAATCCTCAAATTGTGGCTTCAAGATACTAAGTATGATTTTTTTTTTTTTTTTAAATTTGACCATTTTAGAACCAAGTGCACCATTTTTGAACATTCCCTCCATTTCAGACACATATTGGCAGTAATGTCAGCAAAATACATCTGCAGGAACTTACCAATAAAAATGAGAACCATTGTTTACCAAATTTTGAGATGTTAAAATGTTTTCACGCATTCAAAGAAAAGCCTCTAGTTTGATATAGCAAATGATTAACCACCAATTATTAACACAGGTCATTCTAAAAACTATCTACAGTAGTAGTAATTGTCAACATACTACGGATTTTTGTTTCATTATTACAAAATCTCTTGTTTTTCAAAGTTTAGTTATTTTGACTGTTAAGCAGTGAGGGACCAATGAATCATCTTGAAGCTTTGTGTTCTAAATATTAAGAGGTACGTAGGTGCAGCTATCATGTAAGTAACATGTAAGTTAGTAAGTAAGTAATGGTTATTTGTAAAGCGCCTTTCTAGACCAGGGTCACAAAGCGCTTAAACAATCAAAAACAACAACAAAAACAATCAAAAACAATATAGTGACATCTTCTCGGGTCATTGAAACTAATAAAAATGCTTCATGATGCTCCATGAACTCATTACTACCATAAGGTCCTTCTTTTCCCAATGAGAGAAAATATACTGTTGACAAAAAATCTTAGGAGATTAAAATTAGTGATGGGTTGATGAGGCTTCATGAAACAGCTGATGAGGTATCATGATACAGTGTATTTATTTTGAAAGACCACTACATTTCACTCTGATTAATAATTTTTGGCTCTGGATCTACTTACTTACCAAAGCCTGACATTATTTTTAAACCTTGAGCGCCATCTAGTGGTCTTAAAAGACTCACAATACCTCATCAAATTTTTAATCAGGCCTCATCAAACGAAGTTTAAATTGTTGGAAAATAAACAACATAACAAATTATTTTCTTTCAAAAAAGGTTCTCAAGCGAAAAGGATCAAATTGCAAAGATAAGTCAACAGGAGCGAACCTTAAAGCTTTAACTTATCTTTGGTAATGTGTTGTTCCGTCTTCTCCAATATGGCAGAGACTGACGCACGAGACACCGGCGGTCTCGTCGCCTCCTCTCAGTATGCAGACGCATGTTTCCGTCTAGACAACAGTGGAAAGACCGGCGCACATAAATATGTGGATGAGGAAGCTCATGGCAATCGTACTTTGTTTTTTGAAGGAGCAAAAGTAATAGATAGATGCGCGTGTCTCATCAATCAAGACCGAGCAGCAGGAAATCAATGAGCAAAATGAAAATAGGAAAAAAGGAAGGAAGGAGAAACATAAATGGTGTGAACTTCCTGTTTATCGACACAAGGAAAAGCGACACGTTGACCCAAATTCCCCGCGACAAGAATCCACGCCTGCCACTTTCACAAGCACTCATCACCCGGCAGCTGATTCCCAGCAGGTTGTGCTCTTAATACGCCTCCATTTCTTTTTCTGTCTGCGCTTATTTGCCTCTTTCTTTTTCTTTTCTCCACTCCCTTTTTAAAGCGTAACACAACCCAGCAGAACACTTTGCCATCACGGCCACTGAGCACGGCATTTGAGGCACATCAACACAAAGCTTAAAGAGCACAACAATAATTAATGAGAGCAAACTTTTGCTCTTTGTCAGCAACAAAGCAACTGCATGAAAGGCCAAAACAGAAAATGAGAGAAGTCTGACGAGGCGCCCCTTCTTGTGGGACGCCGAACAAAAACTCTGGCGCCCTCAGGGCATATTAACCAATGCTTTGAAAGATCTCAAGAGAAGAAGTCTTTTTTAATTGACGACCAGGACGAGAAAGGACATCATTCTCTGACAACGAAATTTGTGAGCGGCACCACAAAACAATCTGGACCTATATTTAGAAAAGAGAATGAATCCTTTGGTAGACGCAGTAATCAGAAAATTAGGAAAGCAAATTAAAAGCGACAGATACAGTCTGTTCGCTGGAGGGAACATTTAAATTCCCCTTCTTCTGTTTTCTTGTATTTTCTCTGGAGTGAACCTCGAGCGACATCAGTGTAATCAACTGCTTTTACTGCGAGGGAATAAAAAGTCTTCACTCATCACCGTCTCAGTGCAGATGATTAGAGTTATAGGATCAAGGTGTGATGTGTTGATGAAGCCTCATGATGCAGCTTCAGTTGCTGGACCTGAATCATGATACAGTGTCATCATTTTGAAAGACCACTAGATGTCACTCTCTGCATTAGAATATTTGTTATCATCTAATGGCCTTTCAAAATGATGACAGATGTGTTTGAAGTTTCACTACAATCTGCGTCAGAGGCTTTTAACACAAGCAGGAAAGCTCCAGTTTAGATAATGCAACGTGATCTTAAAAGATTGAACGATTCATTGATAGAACTATATCTACAAAAGCAAATGTCAGAGTCATTCCATGTGCCTTTTGTGTCACCATTTTTCCCTGTCCTCCGTGAAGGTTCTCATTCATCCAGGTCATGGTTATCCAAGTGGTTCAAAGGCCAGTCAACTGGAATGTGTATAGTTCTAGGAAGATATCGCGCCGTCTCATCCGAGAGGCTTTTTGCGATTCCATTTGCACTTTGTGGTTTTTATTCACACGTTGTTCTTTCTTTTATGAAACTTCTGTAGCTTATATCGTCAGCTGTGTTCTTGTAACCTAGTTTCCAAAAGAAGATCTCAGAGGGATTGATAAAGTCTTTCCATCTATCTATCTATCCATCCATCCATCCATCCATCCATCCATCCATCCATCCATCCATCCATCCATCCATCCATCCATCCATCCATCCATCCATCCATCCATCCATCCATCCATCCATCCATCCATCCATCCATCCATCCATCCATCCATCCATCCATCCATCCATCCATCCATCCATCCATCCACCCATCCATCCATCCATCCATCCATCCATCCATCCATCCATTCATCCATCCATCCATCCATCCATCCATCCATCCATCCATCCATCCAATAGTTGTAGATATATACTGTCGATATATACAGTATAATGTAGATATAAATTATAGACTTACAACCTACAATCTTTTCTCCCAAATAAAATTATTTGCCAAGGTTTGGTTTGAGTTTTCCATTTGAATATACTGTATATACAATATACACTTTATAACTGTATAATACATAATACACCATTCTAACTCATTAGAACGACTGATTCATATTTCAATTTTATATTGATGTTCATTAAATCCCAAATGATGCCACTACGATAACCACTTTTCTAGCTCAGGATATTATCATTTTGATCTACTGCATTGGACCTTTGACATCAATCCTCCAAAAATATGACTTACACATATTTGACAACAAGCCATAACAAAATGTTGGTTTGATATCCCAACTTTTTGTCAGGCTTTATGATGTATCCAAATTGTATTTAATAGAAATTCTTGTCAACTAATAGTCCTTTTATTTAAAAAAAAATATTTTGAGTAGGTTTTTTTGGTGTTTCTGCGGTAACAAATATGAAGTACTGTTTTGCCAACAACAGCCATTTGATCCTGAATACTCAGTATAGCTCAGAAGGTGGTCATATCCCACACTACACACATGAGTGTGTAATTGTGTCAATGAAGGTTTGACTTATTTTAAAGCAACTGCTGAATAAGCGATAAAAGCGCTTCATAAATAAGAACCCTTTGCATTTCTGGTCTGCACTTCCAGATGATGAAGCTTCATGAACTTGTGTCATAGTTTATAGCCCTTAAGATACAAATAAAAAAACGAAAAAATGCATAGTTTTATAACATAATATAATAGGTTTTTAATCTCATATTTGAGAGCAGGCAGTGACAACTAGTGGGGTTTTAAATGTGAGGCTTCATGAAGCTTCATCAACACAAGAATATCACACATTGGTAAGTTTGATATTTCGATCAAAGACTGTAATAACAAACAACTATAACCATATTTTATTCACATGCTGTACAGTAAAAAAAAACAAACAGGCTACGTAATTGAAACAGTCAAACTTTTTTTGATTTTAAATGTATTAACAAAACATTTTTTTTATAAATAATACAAGGCGCACATGCTTCGGTCCAGCTTTCATGGCCACAGGCTTTGTTTCCATGTTCCGTCAAAGTCAAGAGTTCAGATCTCACTCAAAAAAATGGCCTCAAGCTTGTTGTAAAATATCTCAAATACAACAGAATCTTTCAAGTAGATCTGGCTCTTTGCCTTTAATCCCTCGGTGGGTTTTGTTGTTACTATATAGCACAATTCTTGGATGGACAACATACAGTGTAATCATTTGAACTGCTTTCCAACTTCAGGCAGAGGCGAGACTTTAGCTTCTGACTCCCACACTCATGCAATTTGGATGTACATTTTCCAACTTGTACAGCTGATTACACCACAGAGTAGATTTGAATCAACAGGCAATTACCTCGCCCGCATCACACTCAAACAGACTGTAAACAGCTCCCTCTATAGTAGACCAAGAGGTCAGCGAGTGGATGAGATCACAAGGTCTCTCACAAAATAAAAGTAAATGAGGCGAGTGAAGTCGACCTGCTGCATTTTTCCATGTGATTAAATAAGAGCTGCTGAGACACTGACTGATGTTGTTCGAGCGACTGACTCCACTCATGCAGCTGCCGTCAAAAAATGGTGCTTATTAGACATTTGATTTATTAAAACTGTTTCCCCAGAGTTTGTTTGATGTATGAGCTCGTCCTAAAACTGGCCAAAAGTGCTGCCCAAATAATAGTGACGGCTGGATGAAGCTTCATGTATCACTGTCCTATTCTATTGAAACCTGAAGTACTTTTTAAACTGAGGGCACCTCTATAACCCGCTTGTTGAACATCTATAATTTGAATCATCACGTCATTTTTAAATTGCACCACCTACTGAGCTATAGAAATAACATACATAATAATATCATCTGTTTCATGAAGCTTCATGAAGCTTTAATGGCAGAGTCTACTAGAGGTCACACTCTGCTCTATAACCTACTTGTTGAACATTTATTCTTTGAATCATCACATCATTTTTAAATAAAGTGCAACACCTACTGATCTATAGAAATAACATACATAATAATATAAT
This sequence comes from Callionymus lyra, assembly GCF_982586985.1. Lineage (NCBI taxonomy): Eukaryota > Metazoa > Chordata > Actinopteri > Syngnathiformes > Callionymidae > Callionymus > Callionymus lyra. Next base: position 5,613,140 of record NC_141821.1, read on the forward strand.
CTGTTTCATGAAGCTTCATGAAGCCTTAATATCAGAGTCAACTAGAGGTCACGCTCTGCTCTATAACCTACTTGCTGAACATCTATTCTTTGAATCACCGCATCATTTAAAAAACAAAAAAGGGCATCACCTACTGAGCTATAGAGATATGACACTGTTTCATGAAGCTTCATGAAGGCTTAATATCAGAGTCTACTAGAGGTCGCGCTCTGCTCTATAATCTATTTGTTGAGCATCTATTCTTTGAGTCATTACATCATTTTTAAACAAGGTACCACCTACTGAGGTCTAAAAAAATATGCTATTAAAATAGCTATAAGAATATTGTGACTATAACAAGAGTAAATCAAAACAAAAAAGGGATTCTTTTAAACTTTTTTGGACTCCTCCCTTTCATTTTACGCTCACTTGTGACGTATATTTTTTCTCTCAAACATCACACTTTCGGCACATCTCCAATATTATTGATACATTGGTGCTTTTATCAGTGACTTGGCAAGTTATTGAAAACCCCATTTTACGGATTATAACATCAACTCCAACCTTTTCAATGTAATCAAGTGTGGATTTTGTTTATTTATCCAATTTTATTTCAAATGTGTTTTGAGACATATATCTATTTTTTTCCATATACATTTGAATTTAGTATTTTATGCTGTAAAACAATTCAAATCTACAACTTTATTAACATGACGTGGTCCCAGAAAACAATATTTGTGAACGTCTATGATTGTTCCCGCCCCCTAAAAAATGATCCAATGTGATGTTTAATTTGCCATCGCCTCCGCCCATTGAGTCGGCACATTGAAATAAATGTTAAAAATAAGTCAAATGGTTCATTCAGTGCAAATCATCAAACTCAAGTGATGAGAAAAATGCAAATAATGTATTGTATTGTGTAATATGTCTCATGGGGTTATAAAAAGTTCAAAAACATTTATCCTTTTCACTTTGAGCTCACGTGATGAAAAAGTGTCGACACCTGCTCCGATTCATAGAGAGCTATCGCATCTGTTTCCACATGATCTGTAAGGACGTGTAGACGTGAAGTGCCGTCATGATTTGTGATTTCAGCGCTCAAAGGTGAGCTGGAGTGAAAGTTGCATCTTCCTCTCCATGCAAATCACATGCTGCGTGATTGACACGCTCACCGATATTACCATATTCCCCTGAATAATTAAGTGCCTCTTCGATTCAACACCTCCAGGCAGTGAACTTCACGTGCAACGGAAAGACTTCTGACTCCCAGACACTCGCCGTCCTACTGCCGGAAAAATTAGATTGACTGATCTTGAATCCACTTTCACTCAGTCGCCGAAATAATAGCAATAAATGAGGAATGTTAAGCTACGGCTACACTGCAATTTAGCCACTCACCAAATACATTTATAACTTATTCGAAATATGAAAAAGGTTGATATTAAGCTAATTCAAGGTTAAAAGATGTTGTCAGTGACACAAGGCAGTATGATAACGTTTTGAAGCAGGAGCCTTGACGCGGCGCTGTCTCTGGTGCTGAAACACTTTTATTTCAGTTATTCTCATATAGGTATTTTATCCTCTTGTGATGACTATAGAAACCTAAGTTTTGAACGACAGTACATCAAATACATTTTGGTGAGAAGACCTTAATATGTATTTTTAATTTTAATTTTTACAGGTTTAAGCAGATACATTTCAACGAATATGTTGATGTGCGTGTGTGTAGAAAATTATCTTAACCACACCCGCTCTGCTGTGATTGGTCAAACATTCAAGGTTTGTCACAGCGTGTCATCAATCCACAAAGTCTCCACCTCCAAGGGACTCGTTGTATAAACAAAGTGGGGGGTGATTAAAGCTGGCTGGAGGAGGAGTGAAGCCATTATTACGTCATAATGGACTCTCGTAACCTCTCGTTCGCCCAGATTTCAGAGCAACTTTATAAAGTAATAACAACAAAACTTATCGCATCTTGGAGAGGAAGACTTCGACATGTGAGTGAGTCAGGAGGGTTGAGTTTTCCCTTGAGTTGACCTTTAACGTTTTAGAATCTAACTTATAGACTTTAATAGCCAAGTATACACAGACTTTATACACATCATTTTTCTTCATGTGTCAGGGACTCCTTAAACACAAGACAATAGAAATGTCTTGTGTGTGTGTGTATTTTGAAATGGAAATACAATTAAAAACAGAGAATACAAACAGTGCTATGTGGATGAAAGTGGAGAGAGTTAGATACATATTAGCACTCCTACGGTATATACTATATATAAACGGGAGTAGTATTTGTGATATCAATAGCCTCTTACTGGTCGTAGTTTTGTGGTCGTGGCCATCTTGGAAACACAGTCTTCTGGTTTAGTGAGAATCCAGGTAGAAGCACTTAAATTAGTCTGAAATATGGTTGGGAAATGAAATCGTGCCCATTAAGTCGAGACCACGCCGGCTAATAACAGCTCGCTTGTCAGTTAAGTAAAGCCCTGGAACAGTGTGTGCTGTAGAGCCATAACCTCGGCTGCAAATATTACACTCCATGATCTTTCAGTGTTTTTTTATACTTAGTACTCACTTTGGCTTCTTCTTATGTACCGGATGTTGCCTCTTAGTTCATGCACCTGATGGGCTTATTTTGTTGGTTGATTCAGATTCATTTATACAGTCTGATCTATAAGATCAACTTCTTCCTGATTGTAAAAGCTTTCAATTATATTACTCTTACATAGGGAAGAGTCGTGTGACACGTTTTGCGGATATGTAAGTAAATAGAAACAATAATATTTTTAAAAAAACTTAAAAAGGGTTTTTGTTGGGTTAATGTGACGGACGTTAAAAAAAAAACGACCCACCAATATGTTGGCTCCCCAAGTAAAAGAGTCTTTTTGTGTCTTCTTCCTTCAGCTGCAGATGTTTGGAAATCCACATGGATGGTTGACATGAATGTCTTGCATTACTGAGAGCAAACTGAATCAACCAATCTAAAAGTCCTATGTCTTTTTGTTCATATCATGGATGCCATTCACAAGGGGGGACAAGAGACTGGCAGGAAGTGCAGCGGATGTAAAACATAAAGACTACATCACCAAACACAAAAAGGCCTAGGATGTTCAGCGCGAGCCCAGAATGAAGACCGAGGATGTCTGACTGAGAGATAAATCTGAGGCATCAAAATAGCTGTTTTCGGTTCAATACCCACTCCAAAAGATCTCCGTCACTGGATGTGAATGGATTCATCCTCTGACTCTGAGTTTAAAACAGCAACATAGAGACAAGCGTAAGATTTAATTAGGCTTTATAGGGAGTTCTTCTTTTCTTTACCGCTTTTTTTTAACTTGGTAGTGGGGATTTCTTCCCTTTGGGACCATCTGCTGCCACATTCCCTTTCAGATGAACCACGAGGAGGACATGAGACAAAGTCACTTTTGCTCAGGGATACAGCATGGAACTTCTTTCTTTTTTTTTTGTTTGCTGAAACAAAACAGATTACGACGGTTCCGCACCTGATGGTGTATTCAAGTTTGGAGGAGAAGTACTAAGTGACCTTGAAAAAGTCACTCTTGACAGCATGTTATCAAAATGTGATTTTAAAAGTTGTAACTCTGCCTCTTCATTTTATTGGCTTGATTTAGTATTGGTTGACATCTACAATGTGCTTAAATGTTAGTTCTCCCGATGTCCGGTGGATTTACTCCGGGCACACCAGTGTTAGAACATAGTTAAAACAAGCATGAATGTTTGTCTCTGTGTGTGATCTGTGACCTGTTCAGTAATCCAAGGATTTTATCTCATTTTAATGTTTTTATATTTATTAAAAATGGAGCAAATATAGTTACAGAGGCTCAGTGAGACATCAAGATAGCATCAGCAATTATTTAATTATTATATTAGCATTTATTTATTGTCACAAACATATTCTTGGACTTTATTTGACTCCATTGAGAGTCTAAAAAAAGAAAATGTTGCTTACTATATTGGAATATTTTATTTAATACATAAAGACATAGTTAAGGCTTAAACAACAGAACAATACAACATCAAAGATACATACAAATGTAATAACTTTAAAAGGTCAACATAAGACAAACACAGGAGACCCAAGAAAGTTAAGAAAAAGCATACTTTAAAAAGGTCTCAAGATGTTTCTTGAAGGAGTCAGTAGATCCATGAAATACAGGGCGATCATTACAAAGCTTAGGAGCAACAGTCTGGAAGGATTTCTCTCCTCTGGTCCTGAACCGTGTTCAGGAACCATCAGTAGATTCTGATCCACAGACCTCAGAGCCCGAGCTGGGGTGTAAGTCTGGATCAGATCACTGATGGAAGGTCTGACCATGAATAGATCTGAAAGTAAGAATTTTAAAATGGATCCTGAAAGAAACTGGAAGCCAGTGAAGAGTTTTAAGGATCAGAGAAATGTGAGTTCTTCTACTAGAGCGGCTCAGAATTCTGGCTGCAGAGTTTTGTATAAACTGCAGGCGAGACACATCCTTCTTGTTAGGACACCAAAAAAAAAAGTTACAATAGTCTAAACGAGAAGATACAAACGCATCATTTTGTGACACCATTGTCCTGAGATTAGAGGTTTTTCTCAGTTGATGGCAATGATTTTTGGTCATTTTTCTGCTGTGTTTTCACTCAGCTATTGTTTGATTTCTAGCAAACAATTGAATAAGCCTCTGAGCCTCTGGGGCTCAGTTGGTTCAGAAGAGCAGTTGGATCATCAACAAAGATGTAGTAAGAAACATCAGGAAATATCTGAATGATTTTACCCAGGGGAACCAAGTACAGCAAAAATAATAAAGGACCTAAAACCCGAACCTTGAGGGAGTCCACACAACAGATCCGCTGATTCAGACCTTATTTGATTGTCAGATACACTGAAACTGTAACACAGACCCAGACAATCCCACAGTCTTCTCAGCAGGATCTGGTGATCAACTGTTTCAAAAGCTGAGGACAGATCCAAGAGAACCAGAACAGTGAATTTACCAGAGTCAGCCAACATCATGATGTCACTGGACACCTGCAGTAATACAGAGGTGTGTGACTTTTTTAACAGCGGAATTTAAAAAAGAAATTACAAATAGATAATTTATTGGACATGGTAGCTATTAAAATGATTAAGAAATATAATCAACCAATCTGACTTAAGGATCCCTCTATTTAATTAATTCCCATTTTAATTCAAATATTTTACTTTATGCCGTTGAAGAGAAACAACAACAGGAGATCAGATTCCTCTTCACCATGAAAAGACGTGGATGGGTCATCAAAACAGGCAAATAAGTGCGTAAGCGTATCTGGGTTATTGGGTTTATAATCTGTGATGTACTTATGTCTTGTACTTTCTCTGAGGCTCGTTGGTCAAGAATTGACCGTGTCCCCCGCCTTTAGATCTAGGGAGCTAGGATTTGGGGCTCCAGCCTCCTAGAACCCAAACAAGGGTCCAAGTGGTAGAAAATGAATCAATCAAAAATAACCAGCGATAATCAATTAAATACATTTAAAAAAAAATTAAACACATAACAAACATTAGAAAATGAACAGGGACCTGCAAATTTGCGAAAAGAGAAAGTATTTAAGTGAATTTTCAAGGTCAAACTCAGACCCAATTTGAATCACATTCACATGAAAAGTCAAGAATAAAAATAACTCAAAGTAAGAGTCAAGAGTCTGATCTGATTCTGAAAGTATTTTTCTAATGGGCTGTGATTAAATTTTCATTTCTTGTATTACTATTTTTTAAAGAATCTTTAGCATATTTATTTAAACTATCAGGAACTTATTCGGTCTTAATTTTCTGTCTAAATATTAGGGGCACGAGAAAAGAAGTCGGTAAACCAATACATGGCAACATTATTTTTTACAACACTGAATAGATATTGAACAGTACTGCATCTAATTTTGTTTTTCAACTATTTTTAAATTATATTTAAATGTTATATCATATTTATTTTATGGTTCACGTTTCAATTAAGTGTGTAAAAAAAATAAAAATAAAAAATAAGATGCAGATCTTAATAGCGTTTCTTCATTGCTGTGTTGCAGTTGAACTTCCTTTCGCTAGATGGCAGCAGTCATTACATCCTTTACAGCTGCAAGAACAATCATATCCCGGAAATGACTGAGTACGAGAGGATACAGTCGATTTTTGGTTTGAAAACAAATGAAAGCAGTTACGACTTAATCAAGAGTCATGTGGTCTGTAAATACTACAACACCAGAGTCAAGTACTGGACAATACTACACATATATACTTGTTACTACACTATCACAACACCAGAGTCAAGTACTGGACAATACTACAAATATATACTTGTTACTACACTATCACAACACCAGAGTCAAGTACTGGACAATACTACACATATATACTTGTTACTACACTATCACAACACCAGAGTCAAGTACTGGACAATACTACAAATATATACTTGTTACTACACTATCACAACACCAGAGTCAAGTACTGGACAATACTACACATATATACTTGTTACTACAGTATCACAACACCAGAGTCAAGTACTGGACAATACTACACATATATACTTGTTACTACACTATCACAACACCAGAGTCAAGTACTGGACAATACTACACATATATACTTGTTACTACACTATCACAACACCAGAGTCAAGCACTGGACAATACTACAAATATATACTTGTTACTACACTATCACAACACCAGAGTCAAGTACTGGACAATACTACACATATATACTTGTTACTACACTATCACAACACCAGAGTCAAGTACTGGACAATACTACACATATATACTTGTTACTACACTATCACAACACCAGAGTCAAGTACTCGACAATACTACACATATATTCTTATTACTACAGTATCACGATATATCATATTGTTGTTCTGGTATCTCTTTGCTAGATTCTAGCCAATACAAACTCCCAAAAAATAAAACATCAACAATAATATTACAAATTATAAACAATAAAGAAGACATTTTGTTTTGTTTTTGAAAAGTATTCAGGCAATAACACATTAAGAACATAAAACACAAAGAAAAGAGGCAGAGTTTAAATACACAATCAAATTATGTTTTCAGTCAAATTGAGCAATTTTTAATTAACATAAGACAAAAACACCTGCTTGGATTTCCTTTGATTCCCAGTGTAAAAAGCAAGGTAAGTGTCTGTTTAAAAATTTAAATACAAAGATAACCATTAAACGAAGCATTAAGGTATCTGACTGAAGAATAATCCGATCACGCGTGACGACACATCTCCGCGAAATTCCTTCACGTTTAAATTGAGATACGTCTCCCTTATTGACGTCTAAGAGAAAGGACGAAGGGAGAGGAGATTAATGGGTGGGTGGGCCGGTGGTGTGGGGGGTATTTAGACAGCGATGGGAAGAGGTTTAGGGATAAATTGCACTTACAGGGGGAATGACAGAGAGAAAGCGCGTAACCTGCCGATAACTGATACAAACTGAGCGAGGCCTCTGCTGTCATCGGGAGCCAATTTAAATCCTGCACATCCATTAATCGCATTGCTATGAAGTAGAGCCCCCCCCCCCCACACACACACACACTCCTTTCCCTCTGTTTCACTGTTGACGGATGAGATGCAGCACGCATTGAGCCAGGAGGGCCCTGATAACAAGGCTTTCATATCAAGTTGCTCTATTATTGAGATGCAGGGAGGAATCAAGATCGCTGGCTTTCTTGTCGGAGTTTGTCACTGTCTCTGATTCGCAGAGGGGGTGGAAAGAGGGGGTGAGAGCGGGATCTGAAAGAAGAGGGTGGGGAATAGAGGATTGATACTTAAAAGAAAACAAAGCAACTCAAGTGTTGCTGAGACAACATTCCGGAGGCTCAAAAGATGATCCTGGAGCAGCGAGAAAAAGGGGGGAAAAAAAATCTAGCACGGTGGTTTTTCATGAGCTCCGTTTGAGAGGGCGGGCGTTGAGATTGGGTTCTGGGATAAATATCGTATTCAGGCACAAAATGGGAAATCAGTGGCTTGATTTATTTATTCAAGGATTTTCTGGAGGAATTGAGACACAAGGGGCGACTGAATGAGAGGACAGCGTGGGAGTTGCTTTTTCTGTTAACAAAAACTAGAGATCTGTCGATGAGGCCTCATGAAACAGTTTCATAGTGAAGCCACTGCGTAATGAAACAGTTTCATAGTGAAGCCACTTTGTCATGAAACAGTTTCATAGTGAAGCCACTGCGTAATGAAACAGTTTCATAGTGAAGCCACTGCGTAATGAAACAGTTTCATAGTGAAGCCACTGTGTCATGAAACAGTTTCATAGTGAAGTCACTGTGTCATGAAACAGTTTCACAGTGAAGCCACTGTGTCATGAAACAGTTTCATAGTGAAGCCACTGTGTCACGAAACAGTTTCATAGTGAAGCCACTGTGTCATGAAACAGTTTCATAGTGAAGTCACTGTGTCATGAAACAGTTTCACAGTGAAGCCACTGTGTCATGAAACAGTTTCATAGTGAAGTCACTGTGTCATGAAACAGTTTCATAGTGAAGCCACTGTGTCATGAAACTTTTTCATAGTGAAGCCACTGTGTCATGAAACAGTTTCATAGTGAAGCCACTGTGTCATGAAACAGTTTCATAGTGAAGTCACTGTGTCATGAAACAGTTTCATAGTGAAGTCACTGTGTCATGAAACAGTTTCACAGTGAAGCCACTGTGTCATGAAACAGTTTCATAGTGAAGCCACTGTGTCACGAAACAGTTTCATAGTGAAGCCACTGTGTCATGAAACAGTTTCATAGTGAAGTCACTGTGTCATGAAACAGTTTCACAGTGAAGCCACTGTGTCATGAAACAGTTTCATAGTGAAGTCACTGTGTCATGAAACAGTTTCATAGTGAAGCCACTGTGTCATGAAACTTTTTCATAGTGAAGCCACTGTGTCATGAAACAGTTTCATAGTGAAGCCACTGTGTCATGAAACAGTTTCATAGTGAAGCCACTGTGTCATCAAACAGTTTCATAGTGAATCCACTGTGTCATGAAACAGTTTCATAGTGAAGTCACTGTGTCATGAAACAGTTTCATAGTGAAGCCACTGTGTCATGAAACAGTTTCATAGTGAAGTCACTGTGTCATGAAACAGTTTCATTGTGAAGTCACTGTGTCATGAAACAGTTTCATAGTGAAGTCACTGTGTCATGAAACAGTTTCATAGTGAAGCCACTGTGTCATGAAACTTTTTCATAGTGAAGCCACTGTGTCATGAAACAGTTTCATAGTGAAGCCACTGTGTCATGAAACAGTTTCATAGTGAAGCCACTGTGTCATCAAACAGTTTCATAGTGAATCCACTGTGTCATGAAACAGTTTCATAGTGAAGTCACTGTGTCATGAAACAGTTTCATAGTGAAGCCACTGTGTCATGAAACAGTTTCATAGTGAAGTCACTGTGTCATGAAACAGTTTCATTGTGAAGTCACTGTGTCATGAAACAGTTTCATAGTGAAGCCACTGCGTAATGAAACAGTTTCATAGTGAAGTCACTGTGTCATGAAACAGTTTAATAGTGAAGTCACTGTGTCATGAAACAGTTTCATAGTGAAGCCACTGTGTCATGAAACAGTTTCATAGTGAAGCCACTGTGTCACGAAACAGTTTCATAGTGAAGCCACTGTGTCATGAAACAGTTTCATAGTGAAGCCACTGTGTCATGAAACAGTTTCATAGTGAAGCCACTGTGTCACGAAACAGTTTCATAGTGAAGCCACTGTGTCATGAAACAGTTTCATAGTGAAGTCACTGTGTCATGAAACAGTTTCATAGTGAAGTCACCGTGTCATGAAACAGTTTCACAGTGAAGCCACTGTGTCATGAAACAGTTTCATAGTGAAGCCACTGTGTCATGAAACAGTTTCATAGTGAAGCCACTGTGTCATGAAACAGTTTCATAGTGAATCCACTGTGTCATGAAACAGTTTCATAGTGAAGTCACTGTGTCATGAAACAGTGTCTTAAATTTTAAAGGCCACTAGATGTCAGTCTAACTTTGAAAATGATGCCAAGTTTCATTGACTTAGTAGATCAGAGCCAAATACTTTAAAGCAGAGAGTGACATCTAGTGGCCTTTTAAAATTAAAACACTGTTTGCCAAACCTTCAGAAATGATTTGAAAACATATTTTTGTATCTGTACCGTGAACTTATTCTAAAATACACAATTAGGAATTGGGTTTACGCATCAACGGATCATGGTAAAGATACATGAATATGTTTGCAAATCAAAGGTTAAGATACAATAATGATCCCATATACAGTACTAGTCACTAAATATGACAAGTTTTTTTTGTCATTTTTGCGAGTATTTACTGCCCCTTAAATGGTCTAAGTGAGGTCTAAGGTCTATGTATATGAGTAAAAATAGAATAAAATATTATAATTATTTTTTATTTCTACTTTTGACCCCATTTTTTGGTTGATTAAATACTGAGGAAATAAAATTGCCCACCACTGTTTAAAACTGTCAGAATATCTCATGAGTCAAATGACAAACACCACAAACTGAAGCCACAGACTGTTTTACCTCGTGTTTGGTCAAAGATATATGAGCTTTTATTTTCAACTTCTCCATAAGCATTCATCTTTACAGAAACAAATCTTTCCCTTCGCTAAAAAAGTTTGGACACCCTTGGATTAAGGTGAGTAATCGCTTGAAATATGAGGAATTTCAACATTTTCCATTAGTTTATTTGCATGAAAAATGTAGTTCCAGTAAAGAAAATGTACAAACTCAGTGGGTTACTAAACAATTTCTTATTGATATAAAAAGTTGAAAAAAGAACATTGCTAAAAGGTTTACTATACATAAAAAAACTACTTCTTATAAGTATACTTCTGAAATCAGGGCTTGATCTTTAAATAGTTACAGTCATTGTGTAGGAAAACTGTGACTCACTGTGGTTTTAACAGAAGTTTCTTGTGAGCATTTTTTTCCCCACACAAACAACAGCAGTTGACATTTTAAACAAACCCAAAGAACCCAAAGTTGTTGAATAAAAAAAATATAAATCTCAACTAGCTCTAACTTTCCTGGCACAGCAATCACATTATAAATGATTCTAAAATTCAACTACGACTGTGTTCGTGAGGCATTCGTCCATTTTCTCTTGAACGCTTATCATTGTGGTTCTTTCTTTACTGACAACCTTGTTACTGCAGTTTTGGTGAGTTTTGGATATTTGTTTTACCAATTATAGAGTCAGTTCCCAACAGTGTTTTCTACGACGAGAAGCGAATGGACTATCAAACTATGTTTTTTTCATCTCTGATGAAGACGAAGACATCTCTACAGCAATTATTGGATGGGTTTTTACGACTTTTTGTATGGTCTTTGTAGGCCTGTTCGACGTATATTAGATTAAATTAGATTAGATTTATGTGCTAAATAATGAGGTGTGGTAAAAACGCTTCCATCATTTGATTCACTGCATTTGTTTAATAAACTTACTTAGCATTTTTGCTATTTTAGCTTCTACTCATGGTGGAAAGAAAACAGTTGTCCAAACAATAACAAGCTGTTCCCTCACTCTTGATTATTATTAATCAGTGGTTAAACCTACAGTATGTTGATTCGTATTCTTTTAAAAACATGGACAAAATGTATTGAAATATTGACATCAGAAAATGATCTTAAGCTCCGCCAACTGAAAACACTTTGTTTTTCTGGAGATTAAATATTGTTGACCATAACCACACCCACTCAGCTGTGATTGGCCAAGATTTGACACCGCGCGTCATCAATCCCGGAATTCTCCACCTCCAAGGGAGTTGTTGTATAAAACAAAGCGGGGAATTTTAAGTGATAATGGACTCTCGTAACCTCTCGTTCGCCCAGATTTCGGAGCAACTTTATAAAGTACTACGTTGAAAACATGTTCATGATGAGGAACTTACTGCGTAAGAAGAAGACTTTTAAAACATGTGACTGAGTCATGGGAGTTAGAGTTGGACATTATTTTCCGTTAAGACTGGTATCTATTCATCATAACAGAGAAAAAAGAAAAAGGGAACCTTTCAAATGAAATATCCAGCTGCTCCCTCACTCTTTGCTCCTGTCACTCAACCAAACTTCTGTTGCACACATTTGGTTAAACCAACGATGATTCATATTCCTTTAAAAACATGGACCCATAAAAACAAGCCACTTGAACACATACAGTATAATTAAATATGAACAAGCTGCCACTTTAGAATATTCTCAATAACAAATACTTATTTTTGAGTAATTAGGATTATATTAATACAAGTATATTTTACCTTTTTCTTTTAAAAGAGTAAGTAAGTAAGTAATGTTTTTTTTAAAAAAAGAGAATATTGTTAATATTGAATTTCTTATTACTTTATTATATAGAAAGTTACCTTTAAACAAATTTAGTCTTTAATATTTTTTTATTTCTTGTTAATAATCATAAATGAAGGTGTAGTTCAGAGTGAACTATGTGAGTTAGTACTTTATAATGGTCTTAAAGTGGCTAATATGCTCTTAATACTCATGTAAATAAGTAGCTGATCAATAAAATATTATAATGAAATAAAATGAATGAAATGAAAACAGATGAAAAATAAAGCAAAATTAATTACACTAAGATACATAACCATATAATAGCTTTCAATAAATAATTAATTAAAAATCAAATAAAATGCATTACATTTATTGAACAATATTCATGATGTGGACATTTAACAATGCTTAAAAAAATATACAAATATTCGTGTTTTTTATGTATTAATATGTAAAATGTATATATAATTGTATATATTAAAATTATATAACATTATACTTTTAATGTATATACAAAAGTAAAGAAATAAGTAAATACGTAAAACAAAAAGATACACATATATATATGTGTATCTTTTATTTTTGTATATACATTAACAGTATAATTTTCATTTAATTTAATTTATTTAAAAAAACATGTATGTAACTATTTAAGTTGTCTTTATTTGGACCTGTTATCTATCTGTTTACGTATTGTAAAATTTTTGCCGTTTGGTGTTCTCTAGTAATAAATATATGATATTCTATATCTTAAACATCTCAAAACTACATCTTAGAAATCAAAGAAATGATCAAAGAAATCGGATCAACGTCGACCCTCTCGTCAGACTCTTTTGTCTTCTCTGGCTCCGCTTACACAGAAGAAAGCAGCAAACCATGTATGCATTAATGGGGATCAATCACCCAGCAGGAATTGAATCTCTTAACTGATTTGCCTTGCTCAGCAACATTGCTCAGCAGTGTTTCCCAGCCCTCGGGCAGTCCACACAGTTGCTGCATTCCATGATCAAAACATTTTATTAAACAGGCTGAAGGTTCTACGCCCCATCCACTCATCCATTGATGGCAGTGGAAACAAAATAAACTTGTGAGCAATCAGCCCCGAAATAACTTCCACTAGATTGGTTTAGAAATGTCCTTCACTAAGAACTACACGTAAAATTGAAGCTTTAGACCCATAAAAAGTTTAGGATTGATAAATACAACTTTTCTTGATGTCAAAACAGTCCCTGATGAATCTCAAGAAAACATCGATCACGCCTCAGATTACTGGCAACGACTGTGGGAATCGTTTCTGAATTTCAAAGTCATCCTCTGTAACTTTTCCGCCACATCGTTGGCTTTGATGAAGGTTGAGAAACACAAGTCAAGACGATCACAGATGTAATAGCTTTGTTCCTAAAGAAAGCGCGTTTAAAAAGGATTAGTTGTGCGCAGACAGGATTCTCCTCCCACCGTCCTTTGATGCCTAATAATGGGCGGGTGTTGGGATTGATCTGGCACTGTGTGGGCCAGATTAAAGGTGGGGCGGGGAGGGGGCTTCCACTTCTGGCATCTACTCCATTTCCTCAAGAGGTCTCCCCCCCCCCTCTCTCGCCTCCACGTCTCTGAGGTGCATCTACCTCTTGATGTAAAAACTCTTCTTTTGTTCTCTCAGGTCGTCCTCTTTGTCTAAAACAACATCCATCAATACGACTGTTCACTCGTGACAAGCTCGCTCTCTCCGGTTATTGATTCAAGTTATGTTCGTTGATAGCGCTACTTAAATGTTGACAATCTTGTTCAGAGTATTGTTTAAAAATCCACACCAATGAACAGGACAAAGAGGAGCCACATTACCAGCAGTCTCAGAGAGAATTCTCATTTGAAAGGTTCTCTTTTAATTTTTAATTTTGTTATTATGAAAAAAAGATACCAGTATTAAAGGCAAATAATGTCCAACTCGCCTGACTCAGTCACATGTAGTAATTGTTGAAGTATTCCTCTCCAAGATGCAGTAAGTTCCTCATCATGACCATGTTTTCAACGTATTACTTTATAAAGTTGCTCTGAAATCTGGGCGAACGAGAGGTTACAAGAGTACATTATGACGTAACAATGGTTTCACTCCTCCTCCAGTTCATCAATCCCTGAATTCTCAACCCTTAAGGGACTCATTGTGTAAACAAAGTGGGTGTGATTAGCTGTAATCACGCCCACTTTGTTTATAGAATGAGTCTCTTAAGGGTTGAGACATCCGGGATTGATGACCTATCACAGCAGGGTGGGTGTGGTTATGGTCAACAAGATTTCATCTCCAGAATAACAAAGTGTTTTTAGTGGGCGGGGCTTAAGATCATTTTCTAATGTCAATATTTCAAGGAAAAGAGAGTTTTGTACAAACATATACTGATTCTGAATTTCAAAGTCATCCTCTGTAACAACGTCGTTGGCTTTGATGAAGGTTGAGAAACACAAGTCAAGACGATCACAGATGTAATAGCTTTGTTCCTATAGAAAGCGCGTTTAAAAAGGATTAGTTGTGCGCAGACAGGATTCTCCTCCTTAGTTTAACTGCTTCTGCTTGAACTGTAAAATTAAATAAAAATCGCATTTTTAAGTCTTCAAACATTTATTTGATATTTGTCGTTGAAAACTTAGGTTTCTATAGTCATGACAAAAGAGAAAAATCTCTATATGAGAATAACTGAACAAAAGTGTTTTCAGCACCAGAGACAGCGCCGCGTCAAAGCTCCTGCTTCAAAACGTTATCAAGGTCAAAGTGTCTTCATTTTGAAAGGCCACTAGATGTCACTCCCCACATTATAATGTTTGGCTTTTAGCTAATAGTTCAATGAAACTTGGTTTCATTTCTTAAACTGAGATCGACGTTTAATTGCCTTTCAAATATGAAAACACTGAATCATGATACCTCATTTGCTGTTTCATGAAGCCTCATGAATCATCATTGAAAACTATACAAGATATATTCTTCTATGCATGACTTATTTTCAGTTAAATCATAGTTATTCAACCTTTGCATCTTCATTAACCTAACAAATCAAGAATTTTGATCTAAGAAAAAAAAAGACAGAAATAGAAATAGTTGAGTTTAGTGTTTACTTTGATTACTTTTTTTTCCAACCCATGACATGCATCTACAAAATGGCTGAAAGGAGGTTGATGGGGAAGTCAAGGCCTTGTTTTTTTTCCATTTTTTACTAATAATAACTACAGTTAGTAATGCAAATAAATGTCAGTTGTCCATCTTTAAAATATGAACTAATAAAGACAGACGTTGCAGTTTCATACTTCTTTTTTTCTTGATATATGTTTCATACCACGTGGATCTCTTGGGAACCTGGCCGTTCAATTATCTGTTCAGGTCATGTACACCATCTCATTTCCATCGCTTACTGGGCTTCTCCATCCGTCCTCCGTTCTCTTGATCATCCCCCTCTTTTCTCTTCTGGGAATTATATGCTTCTAATCCATCAATTAAGGATATCAGTGCATCGCTTCTCCGGCCCATTAGCGAGTGTGTCATCGTCTGACTAAATATATAACCCCCTTCACTCGCCCAAGACCTGACTGATATCAGATCCAATCTTCTCTCACTGCCTGTCTCCTTCCTCACACCCCGGAAAACCAGGCGAGGAAGTCTTCCGGGATCTGTCATGCACGTCAAAGTTCACACCTCGTCGAGCTTTTCTTGAAAATCAAAGTCAGATGCGTCTTTTTTTTTTTTTTCATATGAAAGACCGAGAGGGAACTCCATGGAATTATTTTGAGAGGATTAAAGCCAGGCACAACTTCCTGACTAATTAATTTCATTCTTACATCTTTTAAAACTTTTTAAACACTTGTCATCTGGATGAATAAACACCCTTCTTGTTAGTTAAATAAATGGCAGAGCATTTATCTTAAAGAGGAATTAATTACAAAGAGCCAAATCAGCCTCTCTCACCAGTAACGCTCTTATTTCTCATCACTGAAATGAAGATAAAGGTTGAGAGTTTCACGGAAGATTTATAGATTATCATGGAAACCAATTACTGATGCTTATGTCTTCGCTGCATCCCAAATGATTGCCAGATCACATGGTTGGAAATAATGGTCTGTTTAAATGAATTAATAATAATAACACAAAATCCCAGAACCAAAGAATACACGCAGAAGTGCAAAAACAAGATTCACAATTGGCCTTTTGAATGAATTATATTATCTACAGCATCTATTTCAGCCGAGACTGCCATCTGTGCATCACAAAACTATACAGATCTATAAAAACTGTGTAAATACTGTTAAATAAATATAATACTCTGGTCTTTCAGTCATTCATACCATATGTTCTTCTCATATAGTTACTGACTTTTTCTGTTTTTACAAAATATAGTTTATATGACAATTAACTCAATTAGCTTCAGATTATCATTCAAACATGAGTTTATTTTGACAAGAAAATGTCCTAATGGTACTTTAGACGATTATGTTTGCAGAATAAAGATATAGTGCTATTAAGTTATTTAGCACAAATTACCTCAAATTACGTCTATCAACTTGCCTTCAACTGAGAAAAATCTCTAAACCTTGGAAAAATGATGTGTCTTCTTGTTTAGACTATTGTAACAGTTTATTGTGGTGTCTAAACAAAAAGGATTTGTCTCGCCTGCAATTCATACCAAAGTCTGCAGCAAGAATTCTGACCCGCTCTAGTAGAAGAACTCACATTTCTCCGATCCTTAAAACTCTTCACTGGCTGCCAGTTTCTTTCAGGATCAACTTTAAAATTCTGGTTCTTACTTTCAGATCTATTCATGGTCAGACCTTCCATCAGTGATCTGATCCAGACTTACACCCCAGCTCGGGCTCTGAGGTCTGTGGATCAGAATCTACTGAAGGTTCCTGAATTTCCGGACCAGAGGAGAGAAATCCTTCCAGACTGTTGCTCCTAAGCTTCGGAACCATCTCTGTGTTTGATGATCTACTGACTCCTTCAAGAAACATCTGAATACATTTTTATTTGTGCTTTTCCCTGATTTTCTAGGACTCCTTTGTTTGTCTTATGTGTCTTGATCTTTTAAAGTATATATTTTAACTGTGTATTGTTTGTGATTGTTAAAGCGCTTTGTGACCCTGGTCTAGACAGATCTTTACAAATAACCTTTACTTACTTACTTACTTCAATATATTTCAATTAGTTGCTTCTATTTTTTGGTTTAAATATGTCTACCAGCATGTATCGCAGAACCAAAATGATCATGGTTTATATATTTTTCTTTTCCTTTGTTGATATTTATTAACAGTTTATTTGTGTGTTTTTTGGTTGAGGGATTTTTGTTTTTTTGGCTTAGTTAGTGAAAGTGCTTTCTCTGTAGACTCCATTTTAATTTGGAATGAATTATAAAATGCATTCCAGCCAAATGATGTTGTCCAAACTGGTACTGCCTGCTACAAAGGGCGTATGGAGGTCGAATCAAAGATTCAAGCTAAGCCAATTTCATCAAAAAGTCTGTTAATGGGAGGTCTAATTTATATTAAAAAAAAGAACTTATTCAGTTTAAAATCTGAAAAATGTATGTTAGAGAAACGTTGTATGTTGTTACAATTGAAAACATTTTTTGTAAAAAAACATGAAACCAACTTATATCAGCTATTACAGAACCTGATACGTTCGGGGATCTGACATAATCTATGAAGACTTAAGTGGGAACATATCTTGAGCATTTAGCAGGCCGGTAACCAACAATGTATTTCTTATATAAAACATGATTTAGCAAAGATTCAATTTAACTAATAACCTTTAGTGAATTAGCGAAAAAATCAACCTTTTAAACAAACATCTAACAGGAGTTTTATATAAATGTTTTTGTTACAATCGTGAAGTTTTATTATGAAAGAGTAAAAAAAGATTAATTCACTATGAATCCAAAATGTGTGAAAATACATTTTTGGATTAGAGATCCACAAACTGTTACTGTTACGGACATGAATTCAAGGAAACCCTGGTAGCGGCCGATTATAAATTACAATAAGCGAAAGTCAAGTGAATGATCTCAGAAATAAAAGATGGAGTGCGAAAGTTCTTGAAGAGATGGAAACAGAACCCAAATAATAATAATAACTCAGAGAGTTCAACGCGAAGACGAGACAGACTGCAAAACGGGAAAAAAAGAAAACTCAAGATCATAAAATAAAGTCACAAAACAAAAAAACGAACAAAATGAATATGTTTGGAGAAAAACAAAAGGCACATTTCAAGGTAATATCAATGCAACGAAAGCAACTGGCGTAGAAGGAAATTGGGCAAAATACAGACTGCTGTGTGTGGTATTGACCAAATTAATGGATGACAAAGTTCCTAATAGTCCGAGGAATGAATGAGTCGCTGAGTCTATTAGTATTGCATCTGGGAAGAAGGGTTCATGCTCCATCTGCCTCTCTGCTCACTGTTTTCAGGGATTACTATCATGGTCCATGGTGGACAGTAGTTTGTCCAGTGAGTGCGACTTTTGAAAAGCTGTAGATTCATATTTGTGTTAAACACAAATTGTTTTTTTTTCCAATAAGACACAGCAATACAGCAATTATTCATAAAAATAAAAATAAAATAAGAAGAAAGAGAAAGAACAAGGTGATACAATCTAAGTCTAAAGATAAAGATAAAGACAAATAACAAAGACAAAGGATACAAAGACAATACTTTTACTCCACTCCTGCCCCCAGATTAAGATAAGTAGCCTATTCATGCTAGTGTAGTTATAATAAGGGAGTACTTAGAGCATGACTGTTTTCAGACTTTAAGCCTTTGTGGACGAGACAGTCCAGACATCATCTAAGAGGAGTTCTGTGGGACCCTCTTAGCACCTGGGAGAGAACCAAGCTGACTCAAGTGTTCTTTATAGATTGGATGTAGTTCAGCAATTGATGGTGGGAATCGTCTATACGGAATGAAGATGAACATGCATCTTAAGCATTCCTTTTTTTTTCTAGGATTCAGGTCCAGCCTATTACTGGAGCTCCCGCTCAATACACACAATCAATTTACCCCACTCAGCTGTCTGCTGTCAACATTCTCAAACACATAAACTTACCCGGGGGAAAGAAGCACAAAGTGTTCCGCTCACTCCTCAAGATGGGGGTCATCAATATTTCATAACCTGAGCCCAGCCTGTAGGTGAGCATGCCAGCCTGCCAGCCTGTTTGCTGATTAAAATCGAAAGGGCTACACTCATGTGCGAGGCTGGCCCTTTGAAGTGGGCCCTCTCTAGTTTTTCAATGTTTAAATACTCCGTCTGCGTCTTTCCGCCTCCGAAGTCGCCGCCGCCTCACAATGAGAGCAGAAACGGCTTTATCTCCACAGTAGGGGTTGCAGCTTTGAGGAATCAGGTGGAAGAAACAACACAATGTTCCTTTTCACTTCAGAAAGGCGAGCGAGAGCGTTGTAATGACGATAAAAGATTCATAATAGTCGGGGCGTACAATCATGGGGGACAGATTCAGTTAATGTCACGCATGCTACGGGTGAGTCAGAGACGGGAAATTGGGTGGGGACTAATTTTGTCTCCCAGCAGCCATGTAGAAGAGTATAGCACCTTTGGGTAAAATTGACAGTTTCCATGCAGGGTAAGAATAAAAATATGCTTAAAAAAGTGTCAGTGTTGCTGCTCACATACAGCGTGACTCATTTCCTGTGAAAATATGGACCAGGTAAGCTGTAGGAAACTTCTGCAAAACTTCTAAGCAGGTTTGTCCAATTTCCACAAATCCACATTCTGTCAAATAAATGTATTTATAATAATAATGTTGGTCCACATCAGGGTTGTATGACACCAAGGGCCAATAGTGGACACAGTGAGATACTATTCTTGAGAGTGAAGACATAGTAGTAACGTAATAGTTGGTGAAGCTTCATGAAGAAGTTAGGGTTCATAAACCTAACCCTAACTGAATTAAAATCTATTTTCTTTGAACAGCTAATCTATTGAAACTACACATGGTTTTTAAACTGAGGCGCCACCTACTGACCACAAAGGATATGACACTGTTTTACTAAGCTTTATGACGACTTATTTTCACAGTTCACTACAAATACTGTATATCTATCTATATGTCCGTCTTTCCATCCATCCATCCATCCATCCGTCCGTCCGTCCGTCCGTCCGTCCGTCTGTCTGTCTATCTGTCTATCTGTCTATCTATCTGGTTGGAGCAAATCTATGTATCTCTTCTTTGTGTTATTTTTCTTGATCTATGTTCTTTATACTTACATTTTGTCATCTTGCACTTTGTTCTTCTGACTGTAATGTGGTGGTTTGAAGATCGGGCATTCATCGACGATGTCTCTGTGGTTGTTCGCATTCACAGAGTTTAGTTTGGGTCTTTGCTACCCCAGAGCGAAGTCTCTTGAGGTTGACCTGGTTGGTTGAAGACGTGTCGATGAACTTCCTCAACGTAGATGTTGACTTGGACCATCACTTCTCCCAGCAGTGTATGATCCATCCGGGGTGGGCTGGGCTCGTCATAAGGAGTCTCCTGACTTCGGTGGCCATATTTGTTGATGAAGCCTCATGATGCAGCATCAGTTTTTAAAGCTGAATCATGATGTGTCATTATTTTGAAAGGCCACTAGATGTCACTCTCGGCTCTAATCTACTAATTCTTTAAAACATTTTTTTCAAAATGAAGACACAGCACAATGATACCTCATAAGCTGTTTCGTGAGGCATATTAATGATAGCCAACACGAGTTTTTGATGAAAGGTAAAAAGTAGCAACACTAAAGCATCATAAAACCTGTGAAATCTGATCTGTATTCACGCCAAGTTTTCAATAACTTTACATTGACTCCTCTTAAAAGTTTGTTGTCGTTCATCACGCAACTCTTAATTCCCCCGGCACTGCGTAAGCAGATCTGTAATCAGCAGGGAATTCGTCGCCACCTCACTATTGGGAAACTATGTTTCTTCCGCCGGTGCTGCAGTCGTCATATAAAGATCTGCTGACAATGTGCGACGAACCCCTCCGAGACACGTCGCAGTGTTGCGGACCCTAAATCTTACCACCTCCCCGTTCACCAGCTGTGTTTTCCCGGGTCCTACCTATTGCAGCACCTTACATTATTATTCTTGCTTTCATTTTTCTTTGCTATTGCAGAGCCGGTGTGTGGGGGTGAGCGGGAAAATGGTGCATTTGTTGCTGCAGGAGATGAGAAGCTTTACCAAAGAACATTTAGTGCTGATAAGGAAGCCTAAAGAGTGCGGAATGCGTCAGGGAAGGTGTGAGAAAGGGAGATCTTCTCGGTGCTCCTTTCTAGCAGAGGTTGCAGGGTGATTTTCCCGAACCATAGAGAGCGGGGTCCTTAGAGGCTCTTTTTGAAGTCGAGGCGGAGGATTACCATGGTTGCTTCCTCAGCAGTGGCAAACCTGCATCTGATTCCTGAGTCAGGCAGGGAGGAGGCGAATATGGCGACGAGAGAAAAGAGAATTGGAAAAGTTTCAGAAAAATTATTATTCACTTGAATATATGAAATCAAATCCAAAGATGAATGAAGTTTAAAAGTATGGCACGTCTGTCTTTAAATAAAGTTTGTAACCACTG
Source organism: Callionymus lyra (assembly GCF_982586985.1). NCBI lineage: Eukaryota > Metazoa > Chordata > Actinopteri > Syngnathiformes > Callionymidae > Callionymus > Callionymus lyra. The sequence goes on from NC_141821.1 coordinate 5,635,016, forward strand.
TTCATTTATGTCAGTCACACTTCTGGGATCTCAACCCTTTGATTTTCACCTGAACCCCAAGAAGGAGTGGTTTTCATAGTTAGATAGACGTGTGTCTTCAGGAGAAGTGAGAGTTAAGACAAGAATTAGGATTGTTAAACATGAATAAACCATCTTTGAATTCAAACTTGAAATGCCCAATACAAGGTAAAGAAAAATAAATCCACACTATGAACTGAACCTTTGAAGGTTTTGTGTTATTTATAATAAATCAATATTGGCTAGTGAGGGGTTGATGAGGATTCAGGGTACAGCCGATGAAGCATCAATATAATCTTTGGCTCTGAAGTACTAATTCAATGAAATTGGACAATCAGTTTAAAACTTGGAGCGCCATCTAATGGCTTTTTTAAAATGAAGACACTGTATCATGATACCTCATGAGCTGTTACAAGTATTCTTTGATGAGTCCTCTAGTTTTACCGGAGATCATTTATTTGATGCTGTGTATATGTTGACTTAGGGACAATCTGATACATCACAATGTAATACATTTGAAGTAAACTAAATGTAGAGATGGCTCGGTGCTACATTTAGTATAGATATACGTCAAAGTTATAGCAGCTCCTAAAAAACAAGATGACAGAGTTTAAGCTGCACAAAGATGGGTAAGCTGAATGGAGTTAGTGTTGTAGCAAACTATTGTGTCTACCTATGAGAGAAAAATATGACTTGAAAGTATTCTATCTCGAGAATACTATGACCTTGAGAGACAGTAACCATCTGGACGGGATGATCAGGAAATGTTTTTTTCTGTAACTTCACAATCCTAACTATGGTTTGCTCCAACCAAATTGATGCTTGATGCGGGTGTAGACGAGTCAAATGGAGCTGAAGCCAGAGAAAGAGGACGATTAAGTGAATGAGAAATTCAACTCTTGGTTTTTAATCCAGCTATTCTAGCATTAATACATTGAAAATGTTTAAACCCAGAAGCGTTTCAAAACATTATTTTAGGTTCTCGGACCACAAGGATTTTTTAAAAAGGGCAGCAGTTCTCCTTCAACACAGACTACTAAAAATAAACTCTACTTCTAAACTGAGTCAATTCATTTAAGCTTCTATCTAAACTTCATCGCGCGTGGTGAGCTGTTGTACACTTTACCAACAGCTTTAAGAGACAAACAGAATGTAGTCTGAGCTATTCTTCTTTGGTTTGGGGTATTTGACAGGGATGCTCTTCTATCGCCTTTACCATTTGCCTTATCTTGAACCTTTGACGACTTTGTTCTCAAAATAATTTCAAAGGATCGTAAAGGCCTTGTAGACGCTCTTTACCTCTTCTTTTCTTTTGGAGAGAGTGTGGTGTCTGGTGCCTGTCCTGACAACATCAAGCATCTTAGCATTAGTGAGATAGTGGGTTTGATCAAGCACTAGACTTTATTTAAGTGTCCTCAGATGCCACTCTGCTCTTTAATCTACTGATGAAAATCTATTCTATTGAAACCTCACGTCATTTTTAAACCGAGGGCGTCACCTCTAAAGAAATATGAAACTGTTTCATGACGCATCATCCACCAATCACTGCAGACCTCTGGGTTTCACTTACCTACAAAAATGATCACAGTGTTCCTGTTATTTTTTACCAAATCTACTGGTTCATTTCCACAACCTTGGAAAATCGTATGTCTATCTTAATGTCTTAATTGAGCAGTTACAACCTAAATAAAGACAGTTTAAATTGAAGATACCAGATGGAGATGTTTAGTACATCTGTAGATAATGATGAACATGGAACACACACTTTCTTAAAACTGAACAACCAATCTATGACATAGTAGGAACCATTCAAGACCCTTTAATATAAGTGGTTATCCATGTTCAGGTCTGTTCCCTTGTCAAAAATAATGATGATTTATTTAGCTTGATTAAAGGTATAATTCACCCAAAATTCCAAATCCACTCGGCTTCCACTCACCCTCAAGAGCATTTTATGAGTAATCTGTCCCTTTTTGGAGTTTTGAAGTCCTCCTCAACCAAAAAGACACTTAAAAAAATCCAAATACCTCCATACAGCTCTTTTGTAATGTCCATCTTGTTTTGAAGCCTCAACATAAGAAATTGTTCAGGAAAAAAGTAAACAAGTCTATTTTTTCAAGCTTGTTTGTACCTCAAGTTATAATGAAGACACTGTGTCATGATACGTCATCAGCTGTAGCGGCAACACATCACTAGTATCCATATGTTCAAAGCCTATTAGATGGCACTATATCCCTTAGGGAAGCTATACTATAGAACTGTAGACCTTTACTAAATGAACCTGATCCATGAAGCTTTACCAGCGCATCACTAAAAGTCACAACCTATTGCTCAACATCCTGTTCCCTCTGTTTAAAGTCATGCTTCCTAGGAGACTATTGAGCATTTAAGAATCAGATCAAAAATGCTGCTGACATCCAAATGATGTTTCATTACCAGGTAAGAAATGCAAAAGGTCTGTGGTTCTCTTGTAATTTATACAGATACACGTTAATGCAAGGTGTGAATAAAATCCATTCATTTGGATGTTTTTCATTACCCAGACGAGACTGCCAGGCACGGCTCGCATGTTAATACCAGGAGTAAATGGAGATTTAGTAAACGTGCGACAGGGAAGCGAGGAAAAGCCAGTTAGTGACTTTCCATCCATCAGGGCTGAGGCTGTGGTGCAGGTGGAGAACCGAGCGCCGTGGGGGGATCGAGATAAAGAGAAAATGTGTCTGATAAAGAGACAGAAGTGATGGGAGCAATGGTGTCACGGTGACAGATTGAAATCATCCATTCCCCCTTTACCCTGTTGTCCATAAACGTGAGACAAAACAAAGGGTGATGGGCTCCGGGAGGGCATGTGCGGCCACAGGGGGGTGAGGCGGAGGGATGGTGGGGTGAGACGAGTAAGGCCTTCCCGAGTCGAGTCCTTTAAAGCCTGTCAACATCACCAGTACAAGATATTAGCAGACGTCTGTTAATATCTGCTCCGTCGCCTTCATTTACATTCCTCGCAGCAACACGGCAGCAGAACTAATGAATTCAAGTGAAAGAGCGAGGGGAGGAAAGAGAGGGATCCGTCATGTGAGCCGAGCACGCTGCATACCCAAAAACACAAAATTGTGCCAGAATGGGAAATGAGTCACACTTTCTCCGCTCGAATAATAAAATCTACCGTTGTACTTTTTCTACTTGCTTAACACGGAGGCGATGTGTGTCGGGTCATAAAAAAAAACCAGGTGGATGAAGCTGTTTTGAGATCCCTCGTGGAGATGAGTCTGTCTTCGTGCCAGCAGAGGGGGGTAATGGCACATTGAAGAGGCAAATGGTTGCTGCAAAGATCACGGCTACAAAAAGAAATTGAATTTCATTCGGCGCTTCGAAAGCTATTTTTAACGTCTGATTGCTTGACTAGGAGGCGCAGAAAAACTGTATATAAATCTAAGACGCCATCATCAATAGATGGAGGAAATGAAAGCACTAATAGGTGAGTTTAAGTGTTAATCCTGGCGAAAGCAATGATATGAGTTCTCTTTTTAAAGTTTCCAGAGATACTGTTCAAAATTCCTGGATGATGAGGAGAGAAATGCAAACACCACAGGGTGCCGCATTTTCAAATGCCAAGGACCTGTCTGTACCATCACGCTATTTTCTCCTTGTTCTACCTTTCCTATTCCAAGAAGTGTCAGACTGAAAAGCAAAAAACAACCAAATATCAACTTGATTGTGTTTTTATTTAAAAATATATTTCTTCACAAGGTGGGACAGTCAGAAGTGGACTTGTCAGAGGGTAACAGACCTTCAGACATTAGATATACCTTAGTCCTGTCGCCATTTAATGTTTTACATGCTGCAGTCTTGCTGTTTCACAAATTATATGAAGACAGTACTGCATGTTTCATATTTATTTTAATAATTTGTTTGTTTATTCTATGTATAAATCAATCTGTGTTTTGCATCGTGTTTGGGTCAGTAAATGTCCAGTGTTCTGTGTCTTGATTGGCCAGACTCCGATCCAGAGTCAAGTTCTGAATCAAGTGGTCTTTTAACGTTAAAACACTGTTTCATGACACAGTTGCTTTACCTCCAAACTGTTTCATGAGACCTCGTCAGCCCATCAATATATAATATAATAATAGTTCAGAGGGAGGTGTTTCAGCATTTACATTTTTTCATTTTTTAAGTTGAATTTATTTCAAGGCTAATCTCTATCAAACTGTTGGAGACTCCAACATCCACCGCTAAACGTGAGGGAAAGTTGGTAATTGTAGCTCGGACAGTTGATCTGCTGGACATTCTAAAGGAAGGGAAAAGCTTCCCGACTGTAGGCCGCAACCAAGTGAATTAATCTTAATTTCGGTATTTAAAAAAAAAAGGTAGGAAAACGACGTTACAGACGAGGGTGGGGAGGCAGCAGGATCAGAGGAACTGTAATATTTGAATGGGTTGAGTTGTAAATGTTTCTGATTCTGTTAAAATAATGATGGTCACTATCCTATGTTGGAGGTTTTGTTTATTTCGGGGACGTTTTAGAACATAACCAGTGGCGGTTGGCCCTGGTGGGTCAGTTCAGCGATGCCCTATCATCAATGATTTCTTTATATTTTTATATTTAATTAAATTCAACAATGTTTATTATAATTTATCCTTTTTTTAGTTTAAACAGGGATAATTTTGTATGTTTGTAGAAGCATTACATTGATAAACTACATTTGCATTGATTTATTTTCTGATTATGATCTTGGTTTGTGTCGTCGTTCGTCATATCCGTCTATCTTGGTTTTCGCTTTTTGAAGATCCCGTCAATGACGTCACGTTTCTGTAGCTCAAACACACCGCAAAATTAACAGAGAATTGCGTCTTTGAATATAATTTCGGCGCCGCTGGAAAAAGCGACAATGGTCGTTGGCATAGTAATGGGAAATGTTCACACTTTGTCAACAGCTCGGTTAGCTCAAATGGTAACGCAGATTTTAATTGAACCAGTTAAAAGGAACCACTGTAATCTTAATTTAGAGAATGTATTCCCGGATATCAACTTCCTCGCCAAGACTGTCTGCCACCTTGACATCTTCCAGGTGACGAAGCTTTTCACTCTTCACTCCACACCAGATGCTTCGCAGAGATCCTGTCACTTGTACTCTGTGTTGACCCAGTGAGGTCAAATGATCTTATTAACCTCAGATATATATATATATATATATATATATATATATATATATATATATATATATTCCTCCTATTCCTATATTCCTCCACAATCAATGGAAACCTCTCCACTGAGTGAACTTTTCACTAGTTGTCAAGAAGTTTTCCTCTCATCACAGCAGTGGTCCAACCGGGTAGTTGAGTGCTGAACTTCAAAGACTGATTAGGTCGGGGGGGTTAACAACATTATTTAAAGGCATTGATGTGATTCCATGGCAAAAACTGCAAACACGGCTGCCAGTGGATATGCTGGCTTTATAAATACTGGTTTACAACTATTTAATCGTCCCTGGAAACTTGTCATTTCTCTGAGAAAGTGGGGCTTTAGACCCATTTTTGTGTTCCTTTAAAGTAGAGATGGGTCAACGAGGCCTCATGAAACAGTTTCATAGTGAAGTCACTGTGTCATGAAACAGTTTCATAGTGAAGCCACTGTATCATGAAACAGTTTCATAGTGAAGCCACTGTGTCATGAATCAGTTTCATAGTGAAGCCACTGTGTCATGAAACAGTTTCATAGTGAAGCCACTGTGTGGTGAAACAGTTTCATAGTGAAGCCACTGTGTCATGAAACAGTTTCATAGTGAAGCCACTGTGTGGTGAAACAGTTTCATAGTGAAGCCACTGTGTCATGAAACAGTTTCATAGTGAAGTCACTGTGTCATGAAACAGTTTCATAGTGAAGTCACTGTGTCATGAAACAGTTTCATAGTGAAGCCACTGTGTCATGAAACAGTTTCATAGTGAAGCCACTGTGTCATGAAACCGTTTCATAGTGAAGCCACTGTGTCATGAAACAGTTTCACAGTGAAGTCACTGTGTCATGAAACAGTTTCATAGTGAAGCCACTGTATCATGAAACAGTTTCATAGTGAAGCCACTGTGTCATGAATCAGTTTCATAGTGAAGCCACTGTGTCATGAAACAGTTGCATAGTGAAGCCACTGTGTGGTGAAACAGTTTCATAGTGAAGCCACTGTGTCATGAAACAGTTTCATAGTGAAGCCACTGTGTGGTGAAACAGTTTCATAGTGAAGCCACTGTGTCATGAAACAGTTTCATAGTGAAGTCACTGTGTCATGAAACAGTTTCATAGTGAAGTCACTGTGTCATGAAACAGTTTCATAGTGAAGCCACTGTGTCATGAAACAGTTTCATAGTGAAGCCACTGTGTCATGAAACCGTTTCATAGTGAAGCCACTGTGTCATGAAACAGTTTCACAGTGAAGTCACTGTGTCATGAAACAGTTTCATAGTGAAGCCACTGTGTCATGAAACTGTGTCTTACATTTAAAAGGACACTAGATGGTGGACTAACTTTGAAAATGTAAGTCGATCAGAGTCAAAGATTTTAAAGCAGAGAGTGACATCTAGTGGCCTTTTAATATCAATACACTGTTTCATGACACAGTGGCTTTACCGCAAAACTGTTTCATGAGACCTCATCAGAACATCACTAGTTTTAATGGTAGAATATGAAGAGGAAGGAGAAGCTAGAATGACAGAAATGTTAAAAAAAAAGACATACAAAGGCAGTTACAGTTTAAAACATTATTTTTATTATTTAGTTCCCAAGTAAGGCTTATTGATCACTTGTGGATTTGTGGCAGAATCAATTATATTTCAGGTTTCATACACTTTTTTGCAAAAAGGGTAGTGATGGGTTGATGAGGCCTCATGAAACAGCTTGTGAGTTATCATGATACAGTGTCTTAATTTTGAAAGGACATTAGATGTCCCTCTCTGGTTATTTATCCAATAAAAGCAAGCATCATTTTCAGACTTAGAGTGGTATTAAAAAAAGAAAACAATGAAAAGAAGCTGTGCCAGAAATGACTTGTCCCACATACATACATTAGTTCTGTACTGGTACTATTAACTTTCATTGACGAAAAGGTACCTTTAAATAATGACTTGTGGTTGTAAAAAAAACAAAATTTAACTTTGACTTTATTTTCTAAGTGTGCTAGTACAAGTTTCTAAACACGACCACTTAAATCTGCAGGTGTGAGTCACAGATAGTTTTGCACCTCGATCACTGATAAAATAGGTGCATTTATTCCACACACACACTTGTAGCATGAGATCTGTACCCATACTTCAAATGCGCATACACATAAGTACATATTTGAATCCATAAACCACAAGGTACACATGCGTAAGTAAAGCTTTGTAGTCGTAAAATAATAATAATAAAAAAAATTATATTTCTTTAAGTTTACAAATGCCTCAATCTGCTGTATGAGAAAGTGAGAGAAAACATTTCCTTTTAAGTGAAGTGAAGGAGTGTACATTACTTACAGTTTTACAAAACCCAGCGCAGACCTGAGTTTGGGTGCAAAATACTCCTAATGCGCAAAAAAGCAAGGAAAAAAAGGAAAAAAAACAACCATTTTTTATTACATGTATATATATTTTTTATCGGAGCAGAATAAAATCATATTTATCACAGACGCTACTTCTTTTCTTCAGGAAATGTGGTGACTTTCACCCAATATCTTGCTGTTATTTTGCTCACAGACTTAGATGTGTTTTTGTTCATTTTATTTTAAAACTGAATTTAAAAAGTCGACCAAATCAAAATCCTTTTCAGAGTTAAGACGAAACAGGAATAGAAACCATCAATTCGATTAAAATCTTGGGCAAAAATGCAATTCTGTAAAAGCTTCAGAGAAAACGAGGATGTATTCACAGACATATCTTCTCCATCTAAACATTATGGTCATCATCTGCTGGATGTCCAGATATTGTGGTTTCAAAAATGTAATTGACGGAAATAATGTTTCTTTATCTTTACAAGATCACCGGCTGCATATCAACCTTATCTTGTCGCTCATCTTTGCCGAGAAGAATCACAAATCCTTCACGTTAACTCCGGGTTCCGAGCAAATGTTGATATGATGCATGTGGAAACAACAAGCTCTTTATTAAGCAAAAGGAAGCACAGGAATTCCATATAACAATTAGTCACGCAATCACATCCTGCCAAGCACACTGTGTTTGTTTTTGACCTCACACATTCTCCACACATTGACCCCTAATTCCTTCTTAGACTTGTTGATTTGACGCCATGAGCTCAGACATTGGTTTAATACAACAACAAGGAAATAGGTGCATGTGTTGTTTTGATGAATTCCGTTGTCTCAACTATAAATGCAGTACATTCGATTATTATGAAATTATAAAATCACAAAAAAAGGGTAAAACTAACTCTAGTGTGCAACAGTTCCGGATCAAAAACAGTTTGTTCCACAAGTGCAGTAGGATGGTTGGAACAGTGACCCCGGTCACCAGGAAGGGGGGAAAAGGGGAGTTTGATGGATGTTTTCGAAGGCGCCTCCTCTGTGTTGCTCTTGTTCTCTCCAGTCATACGGAACATCAAGCACATGCCGGTGTATTCTGTGACTTTGCTGCCGCTGAAGAAGAAGGGCCGGAACGCTGCCCAAGGAATCGAGAGACAGGGACGTTCAATTCCCTTCACAACCAGCAGTCATTTAAAAAAAACAACATGAAACATCAACGTTTTTTGATGGAAATGAAAGATCATTAACACATTATTCAGACAATGAAACTCAGAAGAGGTGATGTGTTGATGAATCTTCAATGAAACGGTGTCATCTTCGGCTCAGTTGCTTGGCATTGCCTCTCATGACTCATAAGGGCCTATTTTTGCAAAGGCAAGCTCTACCACAGAATGCACAGTTAAACGTCTTACTCGCCATCATCCCCACAGTTCTTGTCTTCTTCTATGTCTCACTGCCAAGACCGGCCTCTCACGGGCAGCCCTGTACAGTTCCATACAGGTGTGCACTGCTGCTCTCCATCTACATCTGTCTGCTGCTATATTTTTCCCAGTTGTCTTTGCAGTTGGAGGAAATCTTGGAGGGTAGCTTTGCATATATCCTTTTACCTCATCTTAGGCCTCCCTCTGGGTCGGCTCCCAATGGAGAGTTCCCCATATAGTACTCTCCTTTGCTGTCCATTCTACTGACACAACCTAGCCAGTGTAGTCTAAAAATCTCCCACAGAGATGCGACGTCTGGCTGCCGAAGCACGTCTTCATTAGTGATTTTGTCCAGACATTTTACAATCAGAATTTCTGTAGGCAGCGAGTTCAGGCTCTTTTTTTTCCGTGAGTACACTGTCCATGTTTCAGTGCGCATGTGTTGTAGATCTGCACTTTTGTCTTTCTTGTCAGCTTCTCGTTCTCCCAAGCTCTCGTGCCGAGTTGCCCAAAAGGAAGCAGCAGCTCTTCCAATCCTCACTTTGATTTCTTCGTCCAGTGAGCTGGTACTTGTTGGTCGCCACTGATCCCAGGTATGTAAACTTCTGAACAGATCGAAGAGGATTTCCATGCAGTGTGATGGTATTGCTCCATTACCTCCGTCTTGACGCTGATGGTAGGACAGAACGGGTTGCAGGCCCAGGAGAAGTTGTTCAACAGTCCCTGCGGAGTTTCCTCCTCATGTACAGTGAGTTCAGAAACATCAGCGAAAAGCAGTTTTCTAAAGAGCAGCTCAACAGTTTTGGTTTTTGCTGAGTCTTGTCAGGTTAAAGAGTGAGCCATCTGTACCTGACCGGATATAGACGCCATCCTGGTGTCCATTGTATGCGTAACAGAGGAGTTCAGAGAAGTAGATGACCAAACCTGTTAGTACCACGGCCCGGTTTAAAGTGAGGATTCTATTCAACAGTAAATTAGAGTTTATCTTTCACTCATTCTCACTAGTTTACCGTTTAATCTTTTGATTAAACTTGACTAAAACTAACGTCCTAAAGTGTCAGGAGTTACAGACTAATGTTACATCAGAGAAAATACCATCTTTTTAAAAAGTTATAATCAATAGAGCAGAATTGATGTAGATTATTTTTCTTTCTGTGCGACCCAGTCAGAACAGCTTTCCGGACCTGCTTTAAGGCATCCTTAGGTTTGAGAAAAGCTAGAAGGTTAGTTATCTTAATAAAAAAAACTATTAAACAATGATCACAGTGAAGACATTGTTGTTTTTTAAAGGTTTTTCAATTTAATTGAATATATATAAAGTTTCAAATAATAGCAAAGACACTTTACAGGTGACCTGATTTGTTGAATCAGTTAAAATTGTAAAAATGGGTCGTTTGGAAGGTACAGAACGATTCCTCAATCAGCTTGGATCATGTCATTTAATCCTAGTCTTATGCTGTGTCTCAAATCACATTATTCTCTTAGTGCGCTGGTTAGTATGCATCAGGATAGTGTACGTACTAACTAGTAACTAATTCTCCACAGGTAGTATGTCTCAAATCAAACACTGCTGCTACAAACTAACAGGAAATGACGCAACAGCTTCTTCTTCTACTACTATTTAACGATGATTTCAACCAGCTGTAGGAACACTAGCGACACCTGCTGGCAGCATGTTTGGTTTGGATCAAGAAATATGAGAAACTACATATTGGCGAGATATTCATGCCGGTATCAGCACAGAAAACGTGTCATCCTCCTACTGCTGGCTGAAAATGCACCTGTAAGTATATATATATATATATATATATACACATATATATATATATATATATATATATATATATATATATATATATAGCGTAACTTCTGTTTACAACGTCGACGTCAGATGGAGCCGTTTAGGGTAGAAAGTGTCCATCGATCCACACTCAGTTTTAGTGACAATTTAGTGTGCATGGAGCACTGCATTTCACATACTATTTATCTCAAGAGTTGAGACGCACTTATGCACTAAAAATAAAATAAAATGTATGCGATTTGAGACACAGCTCCGGACTAAACATCCTCAACTGCCATCGTTTAGTATAGAAAGTGTCTATCGATCCATACTCAGTTTTGTGGGGGTTTTAGTGACAATTTAGTGTGTATGGAGCACTACATTTCGCATACTAAGAATTGAGACGCACTTATGCACTAAAAATACTAAGTTTAAGTACAGAAGTATGCGGTTTGAGACACATTTCCGGTCTAAGAAATAACAATGGTTAAAAACTTGTAAAGAACTTTTTGTTTCTTAAAATTGACCACAGATTTCCAAATGTGGATCATTTTTTATCAGGATTACAAACTGAAATGGCCCCTTGTTACCATAACATTTGAAGAACCGGAAATTTAAGTTGATACATTTCCATCTGATCATGTGCTTCAATCATTGCTGTGGAGATCAAGATGAAGTCTGGCCTCAGGTAAAGAGAGCTACAAGGATAATCTAAAGTAAGGACCACCAAGAGAACATGAGTCAGAAAGGACAAGAATAACAGCGTCTAGTCACTGGAGAACAGCAGCGGAGATCCTTTGGAAGTAATCACAAGGTGCCGAGTTGGCAGATTGTAAATGCGTTTTCAGGGTTGCACATCATGTCCCTCATTTAATTTTGAAAACGCTGAACAAGTCTGGAGTGTTAAATTGGCCTATATTAGTGACCGTCTTGATGCGGATCAAAACATCAGGCCTTTCTATGTTACCTTTATTTTCTGTTCAACATTTAAAATGGATAACAAATGCCTGGCTGTAGACGCTCCTGACCTCAAGTATACAAAGACAAAAATATAGACATCCGTGGCACTGCAGAGAAATGTAATGTAAAAACACTATGTGTTAAAATCCTGACTCGCGGAGCGATGCTAGGAGTGGCGACTCTTCTGAAGAGCAAAGCGAGAGGACGGACACCCATGCCGCTTGGCAATCTGAGCAGGGTTTTCAGCTGACCACACACATTAACCTTGGATTACTTGACATCTTCTTGGTCATGTTCAAGTTTTCCTGACACATCGCACCACTGAGCCACTGTTGCCTGACTTTTCAAGAGAAGTGAGGCGGAATAAATCCATATTCCTGCAGTAAAGTGAGGACGCGCCGGTGCTCAGGAAAGTGCTGGCTGTTCAAATGTGCCATTCTGAGGTGAATTTAGACTCTCGGATGTCTTCACGTGGCAACTGGTCGTTACTGTAAACGCTTACAGAGCACAAGCTGGAGAATTACTGCCATAACTAGGCCTGGTTATGAATAATTACACATTATGTTTGTGGTAATATTTACGTGGAGTTGTCACTTATTCATAAATCCTATGCTTTTGTGAAAAAAAGCAATAAGTCTGAATATTTTAATGACTTTAATGTTTATATCCATTTTGTATATATATATGTATATATACCCTTATTAGGATGACATTAAGGAGTTCACCCTGAACTAAACCTTAATTAATGATAATTGACAGGAAATAAATAAAGTTATTAAAGATTTCCTCTATTTATAAGAACCTTAGTACTTAATTCACTATTAACAATACCGTCTCTTTTTAAGCAAAAAAAATATATATATATATACTAGTATTAATATCATCCTAATTATTTAAAAAATGAGTATTTGTAATTGAGAAAATTTTCCCGGTTCTCAAGTTGCAGCGTATTCATATTTAATTCATATTAATTAATACGTATTTAACAGTTACAACGTCAAAGAGACGAGTTTGCTGGTTAATACGTATACGTATATATATATATATATATATATATATATGCAATTATTTGTTTGTGAATGAATGATTATTTGTGATATTGAAGTCAATTATCAGAAACTTAGTAAAAAAACATTTGTTAAACCAAATGAAAAATTATATTAATCAATATAATATAAGAATAGACAGAAGAAAGGTTTGAACAAACATGTGAAAAAGCAACATTTCCATTTCAACGACAAGCTAAGTTAGTAAGTACTTTATATTTATAAAACACTTTTCCAGACCAGTGTCACAAAGCACTTAAACAATCAAAACAATACTCAATAAAAATAAATAAAAATAAAATAAAATAGATACTTAAAAGTTCAAGACAACACTGAGATAAACACATTATTAATGTGTTGGGTTTATTATGGCATTTATCTATACTTTGTTATAATTACTATTAATATTTCCGTTTTTATCATTTTATTTTTTAACTATTTTTGCATTATTTGGTACTTTGTGCTTTGTATTCCGACACACAACAAAGTTATCCACTGCTTTCATGAGGGTAATGATGTTCAAATTTTAAAATATCTAATTCATTCATTTGGATGGTCTGTAGTTCTTGTGGTTTTAGCACAGAGACTCGACTGTGGGTCACAGACGCCTGTCACGAATAATCGTATCAAATCACTCTTCTCCCACTTTAATGGGGGACACTCCAAACATCTATTACAAATTTAATTTCACCGTAACATTTCATCGATGAGTCACAGATCCAGAGCTAATTGAAAGAAAAGCCGCATGGACCAGAAAACATCAAATGGAAACACTGTATATTAAACGTGATAAACAGCTTTAATAAGCATATATTTATAAATAGTGCCTTAATATTAAGAAATCAAAGCAATGTTTTTGAACAATGGAACGATTGGTCGTAAACAATAGTTAAGGTATAAAATGCTGCAGTGCAGATGCTTCTCATGTCTGTCCAACCTTTTCCACCAGCTGTGAAACCTTCCAGTCTTTGCAGAATTTGCTTTGTGTGATTTAAATTCATTGAAAAATAAAGACGGGGGAAAGAAGACGTTAAGCATCCTCAGATTTGTACAACCGCACGCAAGGTCGAGGCTGAAGCGGAATGGGAAATGTGTTTTAATGATTTGTGGACAGCGGGAGGTTGAGCAGGGGGTCTGCGGTTTAAGAAACAAAATCTGTTCGGCTAATCCGTTAAAGTTCTCCTGCTTTCAGGTGGATATTTCATCCCACACTGCGCTATCGAACACCATTAGAGAGATGATGTAGAGGGACTTAATAAGTTGGGATGAACCTCCAACACTAATTGAATGTCTAATGATGCTTGCGAGGCGGAGATGATGGTGAAGTCTTAACTGGTGTTTGGTTGCAGACGTCGATTATTCCCTAATATGTCGGTAAGAATCCAGGAGTCGGTTGGGGATGATTGACACCCGTTGCGATGTTGGCTAATGAGTCTTGTTAAACGTCATGATTAAAGCACTTTTTGATGAACTGCAGCGGAGTGGATGTTACAGTTTGATTGGGTCTTACCCACTGGTGCTTTACCTCTGAACCAAAGACACTAGCATTAATGATCTGGTCTCGTGAGCTTCTTATCTTGACCATTTTCAAAGAGTCAAAAACGTGCATCAACAATGACGTTCATTCTGCCAAACTCCTACAGTTGATCAATTCAGTGACTGAGTGTTTTACCCAGAGGTTGTAGAAATCAGAGGTAGTATCCATCAGCCGTTGATGGCTCATGAACCAGGTGAAGAGGTATCATGATACAGAGCCTTCATTTCGGCCACTAGATGGCACTCTCTGTATTAGTGCATTTGGCTTAGATTTATGAAATCTATGAAACCGGGTTTAATTATCAAGCTTGTATCAGATCTTGATTGTAGCACTTTAAGGGAAACTAATGTGTATTTAATTGTATTTATCTTGATTTGATCTACATCAGTATGTGTTTGTACAGAAATCTCTTATTGAAATATTTACTGTACATTAGAGACTTTACTTAAGCCCAGTCCACTGAAAAAACTGGAGCAAAAATCGCGTTAACCATGACCACGTCAACTCTGCTTTTATTGGTCAAACATTGATGTTTGTCACCGCGTGTCATCAATCCTGGAAGTCTCCACCTCCAAGGGACTCGTTGTGTAAACAAAGCAGGATGGATTAAAGCTGGCTGGAGGAGGAGTGAAGCCATAATTACGTCATAATGGACTCTCGTAACCTTTTGTTCGCCCAGATTTCAGAGAACCTTTATAAAGTAATGAGTTCAAAATATGGTCATGATGAGGGACTTACCTTATCTTGGAGAGGAAGACTTTACTATTTGAAACATGTGGGTGATTGAAGAAGGTTTGATTTACATGTTAGTTGACCTTTAAGATCATAGCATTCATTCAAATCTGGGAAACCCGGACAATAGCAGGATATAAATTATTAAGTGTTCAATCATTCAATTCAAATCATTGGGTTTAACCGCCATACAATTAACATATTGATCTAAAATTATTTATTATTTATTTATTATTATAAATATTTCATATATGCATTATGGTTTGAATTTAATCAAACTAAGATGCCTTGACCTGATGTTGTTGACCTCCACCCTATGACCTTTATTGATAGGTCACTATTCTACATGCAGATATTCAAGATATTTCATTGATCAATTCAGAAGTCATTCAGACATCATGATCAAGCACACACACACACACACACACACACACACACACACACACACACACACACACACACACACACACACACACACACACACACACACACACACACACACACACACACACACACACACACACACACACACACACACACACACACACACACACACACTCACTCACCAAACACTGTCTTTATATATATTAATAAAGAATTGCTACTTTCTTGTAAATACAGATATGATGAAAGTTACCCAACTGATCTTAAATGCTGCCTTAATGGCACACATTTTATTTGCATTATTTCAAAAGCGAAACCTGTTTACTTGTTCACCATCAGACGGCGTCGCTGCAGGCGAACAACTGGCATTTCCAGATGATAGAAGATAAAAGACGCGCAGGACCTTTCATCACAGCAAACTTTTACTGCTCGTCACACACCGCATGCAAAATCCTAATGGCTTCGTGAATGCACAGTCAAATGTGTCAGGATTTTTAGTTTTTCATCTTTTTAAGCTCTTCCTCTTGCTTTGTAGGTGATATTGTATTTCTTTTCGTCAGCGTAAAGAATACAATTAGCTGGACTTGATCGGTAAATAGTGGAATGCACCATTCAAAGGCTAACTACACCAGCAGTCTGATAGAATTTGAACAAAACTATCTAAGGCTGTTTATTGTCGCCGGGCTCTCGAGGACGGCCATTAGCTATTCTTGACCTGAGCAGTTTAGAGGTGTCAACCGTGATTTTCTCTTGTACGTCTTTGGCCTCTATGGTTCGGTGCTGATTGTCTTTAAAAGCACCGTCAGGGAGCTCATGATTATCATAAGGACAATCACTCCTGATCTGACTTTCACTTCACCTTCTGTGGGTTTTTTTTCTCTCTCCGAGGTTTAAGTGTTCCGCTTGAATCAGGTTTACACTTTACGTCGAACATTAGCATTCAATTGGTCTCATGGTTGATAAAAAAAAAACGGGTACGAATCCACAATGACCAAAGACTGCTTTTGGATCTTATGTCATGATTGTTTTGGATTCAATCTAAACAGTCAATCATGATGTAATTAAATGACCAAATATACCTGCTGGCTATTGTATGGCTCGATGAGGCTTCATGAAACAGCTGATAAGGTGATACAGTGTCTTCATTTTGAAAGGCCACTAGATGGTGCTCTTAGTTTGAAAAATGACACCACGTTTAACTGAACTAGTAGATCAGAGCCAAAAGATTATAAGGCAGAGAGTGACATCTTTATTGGTCTTTAAAAATAAAGAGACACTGTATCATGATACCTCATCAGCTGTTTCATGAAGCCTCATCAAATCATCACTAGTTGACGTTTTCTTTAACCCTACTGTATCACCAGGTCAAGGTGAACGACCTCCTCCACTGCAACATAAAGGATATCACAAACACATTTGTTTTTGGGACTTCGGGTAACCTTGACCCAAAGATAACACAAGGGTTAAGAAGACAACGCTTGAACTAAAGTATAATTTGAACCGTCTTAAATCGTTTGTTGAAATTAATAAAAACTCTGACTTCCGCTCATTCAAACCTTGACACTTGATGTTCGGGCAAATAACAGTTTTGGAATTGATGAGAGCGTTCGTTTCCACGGGAAAAACAGTTACACAGTTTGCCTTTCAAGTTTTCTTTCAGGATTTTTACGTTCGATTTCCATAATTTTATGCGGATATCAGACTCCAACAGATACTTGTCAAGAATCTCATCTACAGACTTCACTGATTTATCAAACTAAACTTATACGTAGAGAGAAAGAGAGAGAAATTCTTTAAGTTTAAACTTGTTTCACTGTATTTTCTTTTGTCATTTTCTCAGGACATTGTTGCATGTATTTGTCAAAGTACAGATTGTAATCCAGTGGGATCTGGAATCCTTCTAGAACAGATTGGAATTCCAATCTATACAAGTAGGATCACTAGTACAGATTGGAATCCAACTTCTGAACTTAATATTGATATGTAAAACGTAGAAAAACGTAAGTTAGCAACTCACAAGTCAGTTCCAAAGTCGATGTCAAAGTGACAACATAAAGTAGCTTGATCAAGTGATGGCGGTGAGCATCAGCAGAAAGAATATTGTCCTGGTAGAATTCCCATTCGTCCGAGGACAGATTTGAATTCCATTATTCAGATCCCAATATAATAGTAGGATTCCAATCTGTACAAGTAGGATTCCAGATCCTACTGGATCCCAATCTGTACTTTGACATATTCATTATTACTATTATTACTATCTATCTACTACTATCATTATTATTATATTTAACAGTAAGTGACAGAGAGAATTATCACAGACTGGGAAGAGAAGGGTTTGTGAAAGCCACGGTCAATAAGGTAATCATTATGCCTGTCAGCTGCCTTTGTGAAAATCATGTTAAACTTTCTCGAGGAATATCAACCAATCAACATTCCTGAGAGATTAATCATAAAAAGCTTTGGGAAAGATGATCTGGGGTTAAAATGGTGCTTCTTTTGTAAACCCTGATCACTGTAATTAGTGTGATCCGTTCATTTGATGGAAATATATTTTTATCTGCAGAATCCTTCTATGAATGGAAAAAAAAACGTACCATATTTAACAACACAATTATTATACTACTTTATTTAATTTTTTGGGTGGTAATATTTCACAAAACAAAAGAAGAAGAAAAATCTTTCTCTAATGGCAGCAATGGATGAAGAATACGTTTATAAATAGTAGTCAACCTACAGATTATGAGACACAAACATTCACACATGACACATAAAGCAAATAATATATCCACAGTTATAGAGTGAATGGAGAGCACAGTAAGAACAGTGACGCACTACTGTCCATCATGGATGATGACATCATCCTCTGAACACTGTCATCAGTGAGCAGAGAAGCAGAATGAGTGCATGAATGCTCCTCCCATGATGCACTAATAGACTCAGATATTAGAAACTGTTGAGAAAAAAAAAAAACGACAATTAGTTTGGCCGTATCGATTGTACAAGCGTCTGGAAATCTTAACTGTGAAACATTTTTGGACAAGAACCAGTATTTACAAATGTTTATGTAAAGTTTAAAATAATATTTACAATGTTGCTTGTACATTCGTGTAAGTAATGTGAACTAAATCCAGCTGAATAATCAGCGGATAAATACTTGGCAAATGTGTGTTCCTCGCAAGAACATTCATTTTCATTAAATATAATACATGTTTGGTCTTCTGTCGTTTGATTTTACTAACCAAAAATTTGAGCCGGGACAGAACACTCCTATATAGATATTTCAAAAATAAAGACTGAGCCACGGTGACCTGGGATATTAATTTTTCTGTTTTCACCAGCTGCAGCCAACAACTAATCACTATGACATTACATCGTGTCCTGGTTAAAGAAATGTTTCTGTTGATGGAGACATTTTGAGCATGTATGAGATCCAACAATACCTAAAATGCAGAATTAAATTACAGTTTGATGCATATACCTGCTAGTGAAACTCATTTAAGGTCTTCTTACTCAGTTAAATAAATATTAAGAGGCACAGAAACTGGGGTGTATGTGGACAATGAGGGGTAACAGGAGGGTTCATGACTTGGGCAGGGTCTTGAGAAGGGTTTGGCAAAGAAGGAGTGCTAAGATTCATGAGTATCCCTAATATGTTCTAACTACCTTCTTAGGATAACATTAAGACAAAGCCAAAGTTTTGTAAGAAGCTCTTAGTGAACTTTAGTAACGCCTTTATAAGGTGGAGCCTCCATGACATCTGTTTCTTTGATATCGGTGCAATATCACTGAGTTGTTGATGTTGTTTAATGTTTAGATCTATGAAAATCCAACTTGTTTTATTTGGTTTTGGAGTAAAAAAACATTTAAGCCATTCTATGCTATTTTAAGTCGAGCGACCCCAGTGGACTAAAGTGGTATTGCTTAGCCCGACAGGAGACCACATTTCCCATGAGCACTCGCTGAACATCGCAAAAGTTTCCATGTCCCGGTTTGTAGCAGTTGATGAATTTTCCAATTCCCAGACTTTCATTGATGAATGAAGGATGATTATGATGAGGTAATGAATCAGATTGTGGATAATAAAATATGATATGAAGGCTTTGTAAATAACATAACTTTAACTTTGTTTCTATACCGGAAAAAAATCCTAATTCCTTGAATACCTCTTTGGCACATGATGATGGGTTGAGGCGTGTTTGAAGGATTCATTTGAATCACAAAGATTATTTAAAGTTATCATTTAACGGTTTAGTCATAGTAGTACTGTAAACTCATATTCGCAGATGTGTTTTATTAAATGCTTTTTTGTTGTACGTTGCTTATTTTTTTTACGTTTTTTTTTTAAAATACAAATTTCCCTCATGTTGATCACTGAGCATTTTCTCCCTAAGAAGCCTGTTAAGTGGGTCAACTCCTTCTTACATTTCCTTCTTAGTGGAAGATCTTCTTGAGCTTTTTTTCTTCATTTCACAGAAGGTGATATTTCAAACCTTTGTTTTGCTGGTTTTGATGCTGCGCAAAGATAAGAAATATCAACTGAGAAGCTTCTGGTAAGTGAAGTGAATCTATAATAAATCAAAGTGATTGTTGTTGTGAAGAAATCCATGATTTATTAAACAGGTGTAACCCTCACTATCTAAACTGTCAACATCAAATGCTTTCTTTGAATCCCTCCAAGCCTTCCGCTCTGGCACGCAACATTCCTACTCCTGCACAGATTTGAGCCCGGCGCGACCCTGCATCTGTAGGGGACAAGGGCAGAGTGGAAATAAAAGCAGGCAGGTGAGAGGGAGGTGAGGAGCAAGTGAAATAGCTTGAAGCCACTGCTAACGTGCTGTGAACTTTTTACCTCGTCTGGCCTGTAAGCGTTCTCGCCGATAAAAAACAGCGTTGAGATTGTTGCCAAACTGACAAGCTTTTGATATTCGCTCCGTGTTGAAACTCTCTTTATAAAGTCAGGCGATAAAAACAAATAGCTTTAATATATATCATGACCTTTCTTTAATTGTAAAGGCTCTGCACTATCTTTCCTTGTCCAGCTTCCTGGTTCCATCGCTTCCTCCTCAGTGGACTAAAAAAAAAATGCAAATTCTTTCAAAGGAGTCCAGGGATTCTGCTTGCCTCAATGAGTTCTCTCTCCGGATACGAGCGTTTGTTATATGACTTAATAAGTTTCCATGTGAGATGCCTATAAAGCGCATTCAGTAAAGAACAAAGAGAGAACACATAGATCACGGTGAGGGTTTATTTACGACCCTGACGCGCAGGTGTCTCTACGCCTGCTCCTGCTTTTCTTTCTTGACCACTAATGGCTGTTTCTGCCCAGCCATCTGTGAAGGACAAGGGAACCTTTTGGCTGAGACAAATCGCTTCGGAGAAAGGCTAAAGCCTTCCGTCGCCTCCTCATCTTCATGCTTTACACACACTCGTACACACTCCTGCACACACTCTTCCTCCGGGGTAACAAGAGAAGCGTCTGCATTGAGTCCATAGTGTTCCATCAGGAGTCAGCCATCTGAGCCATTGGTCTAATCCCTACCAGAAGCCCACACGGTTGCGCAGCAAAGTTCCAATTAGATCCATAAAAAAAGTCCAGTCTACTTTTTTTTTTCCCTGTATGAGAACCTTTATGAGGACTGTGGGCAGCCCAGCATGACCTACCGACCACTCGATATTACACTATAAAAGCTGGATGGGATGGCGAGAGAGGGGAATTATAAGACGTCCCAGAGGGGGTGACACTCGCGAGGAACAAACAAACCGCCTCCCCAGCGGGGAACAAAGTAGTAACTGTCTGCTCAGTGAGCTGCGTTGGCTCGATGAGACACAGTTCAACCTCGGAGGCTCGATTCCCTTAAACGCATCGTCTGTGATCAGTGATGTTTGGCAGCAGAACTCGGACGCCGTTGAAAGTCAAGGTCAGATATAAGGGTGTAGAGGTTGGTACAGATTGTGAGAGGCGAGGATCTTTCCAAGTCTATCCGAACTCAAATACATATACAGAAAGAAAATACTATAGTGTTATTTCTACGCAGGTTCAATCCGTCCATCCAACCTGGCAAGCTTTGTAAATATTGTTGTTGTTTTCAGAACTTTTTCTTCACTTTATCTTGATTTCCTGTTTCTAAATATAAATAACAGGGTGCACGGTGGTGCAGTGGTTTGATCACCTCACAACAAGAAGGTTGCTGGTTCGCTTCCAGGTCGGAAGAAAACCAACTTGTTGACCTTTCTTTGTGGAGTTTGTATGTTCTCCATGTGTTGCGTGGGTTTACTCCGGTTTCCTCCCACAGTCCAAAAACATACAGAGGTTGATTGGGAACTTGGGGAAATTGTCCATAGGTATGAGTGTGTGTGTGAATGGTTGTCTGTCTTTGAGTGCCCTTGCGACAGACTGTTGTCCTGTCCAGGGTGTCCCCGCCTCTCGCCCGAAGACATGGGAATTGTCTCCAGCCACTCTAGAGGATTAGGCGGCATAGAAAATGAATGAATGAAATAGAATTAACTGCAGCATCTCTTTGTGTAATTTGTTTTAGCTCAAGAGCCTGTGACTCAGGCTGAGTGGTGAAACTAGTGGTTTCCTCCCCCGCCATGAACTCCCTCAGACATGTGGTTTGTACATGTTCAAGATCTGAAACTGAAATAAAAACAATATTTTTTATTTTTAACCTACACGTAACCTTACAAGAGGTAACTAATACGTTTGATATTACAGTTCCTTTATTTTGAAAGGCAACTAGATGGCACTCTAAGTTTGAAAATGATACCCGGTTACCTTGAAGTGTAGATGCTATCTCGTGGTCTGTATCATGATACCTCATTAGCTGTTTCATGATGTGTCTTCAACCCATCACAAGTTCGATATTTATGTTGTTGTACAAAATGGATTCAAGAACCAACCAGTTTTAACAAGGATGTTTTTTTTCTCTGGCATTCAACAGCATTAGCATGTTCAGCCAAAGCATAGTTACCAACCGCATCCACTAGTTTGTATCAAGATACAGCTTTTTCGAGTTCAATTCTGACAGAAACAGGAAAACTGAAAAATGTTTTCCCAACTCGCTTTCCCAAGTGTTCTATTAACTTGCCAAACTACCGTCAAAAAAGAATTTGACATTTGCAAAGCTTGACATTTGGCTGTGAATCCTGAAAACAAGCCAAGTTGTGTTTTTCTTGTGTTTAACAAAATGACAAGAGAAACAATGCATTATCGAGCCAAATACCAAAATATTATCAAAAGCACAACGGGATCTTCTTTTGACAGTGGTTAAGGTTCAACTTTCTATGATTTCATTTCTATTTTTCTGAGCTTTCAAAAATAGATGCTCAAATACTTTCTAATTATGTTTTAAAACGGCACCTTCTCCATTTTCTAATTTTCTTACAACAATAGAATAAGGAGAACTTGTGATTGCTATTGTATTTTTGAAGATTTAAATAGACAGCAAATAATCAACAACAATGTGGTTACTGACAATACAATGCATTATCCATAATAATTTTACAAAAATGTAGATTTGATTTCTTCCACTTGGATACATAAGGTTTTAATACCAACCTTTCTGTAGATAAGTAGTTTCTATTGCCTTTTTCGGGCATCGTTTCACCTCCTTCTGCTTTACATAGAATAATTAAAAGACTTGGAAGCAAAGAGTGTTGCCTGGGGTTTCTGATAGGACTAAGGTTTGTTTTTATATCTGACCAAAAAAGAAAAAGGAATGAAGAAGGAATGTTTTGAACTTATTACTTTATAAAGTTCCTCTGAAATCTGGGCGAACGAGAGGTTACAACAGCAGAGTCCATTATGAGACAATAATGGCTTCACTCCTCCTCCAGCCAGCTGCAATCACCCCTCGCTTTAATTATACAACGAGTCCCTTGGAGGTATAGACTTCCGGGACTGATGACATGCAGTGACAATCCTCAATGCTTGACCAATCACAGCAGAGTGGGTGTGGTTATGGTCATGAAGATTGAATCCCAAGAAACACAATGTGTTTCCAGTGGGCGGGGCTTGAGATCATTTTCTAATATCAATATTTCAATGAAAAGAGAGTTTTGTACAGATAGAAACACATGCACATAAACACATTAGTTGAACTTTAACAGGTCGTAGGCATATTGACATGTCCAAAGCTTCAGTAATGTGTCTGAATGCGTACTTTTAACGATAGTTCATGAATTACTTGACATTTTGGGCTGAACATGACCTGAAACTCTCAGTTAATTTCCAATGGGTTGCCAGATTTCTATTAAGCCTTACGGGCACAAACTTTCTAAAACACACTCTAAAAATGTCTCCATGTACAGCGGGAAAAAAAACAACCAATCCGGTAAGACCAACAACATGTGACGAACGGTTTATGACAAGGTCAACAAGGTTTGGAAAAATCATACATTTCTGTTCTGTTCATTCCGTTCTTCATCTGGACCATGAACTCATCACTGCTAGTGCAGAGTGAATATTCAGAAATGCTGCCCCGATGTAAACCCTGGTTCTTAAGGATTCAAAATTGGATTTCAAGATTATCAACACTTTTTATGTGCCCACTGTATTGTAAGAGTCACTTGTTCCATTGTTTTATATATCCTATTCTATACTGTATTACACAGCATCACATACAATCACGGTGTTGTTTTTACAAAATTGTCAATAAATATTCTCTCATTCTGATACGACAATTAAAACTAATGTATAATTTTAAAGGAAAATCTATACTGATACTAATATTACAATACAATGGAAATCATTTCGAAAAATATTTTGAAAAAACATGTAAACACAAGTAAAAAAAAGAACTAAGTACGAACTATGAAGTGAACTAATTCATTTTAAAATTGCTGAACTGAACTTGGAACTAGTCCAGATACAAAATGAACTTTCCTAATACTATACAGCTCATTCCTTCTTGCCCTCTACGTACGATAGTGATGTGTTGATGAGGCTTCATGAAACAGTTGATGAGGTATCATGATACAGTGTCTCCATTCTGAAAAGACCACTAGAGTGTACTCTTTGCTTCGTAATATTTGGCTTTGGTCTTCAGTGAGACCTGGCAACATTTTTCAACTAAGACTGACATCTAGTGGTCTTTCAAAATGACTACACCTCACCAGCTGTTTCATAAGCTCCAATCAACACACCACTAGCCGATGAAAAGAGGGCGAGACGAGTCAATGGTATTCAACTTGAATAACAGAATATAGTAGGTTGATATTTTATATATAAGTAAGTTGTGTATTTAATATAGAGTTAAGTTTATTTCATGTGACAATTTGTGTCATTCCAGATGGGTCAAAGAAACTGCAGAGCCTCGAGCAAGTGAACCTAAACCCATTGGATTTATAACTACTCTTTTTAACGCCACCAATAAAGTCTCAGCAGAGACAGGGGCTTGATAGTTCCCCCGTCAACAACGCTATCAATAGTGTCTGTGTGTCCAAATCCAGTAATGTTCCACACGACCTTGCAAAGTGAAAAAAAAAAGAGAAAAAAAGCGGTGGATCAGTCTACCTGCTCACCCCCTTGTTCATCGCCGAAGCAGTGAGGCTTGAAGTATACATTTGCGCACCGCATTACACCCTCTAATAGGCAGTCAGTCAGAATAACATGCTGCCTGAAATGTCAGCATTTACCTTCGTAATGACCGTGCTTCCACTGGTTTTAATAGGCTCGGCCGCAGTCTGTAGTTTAGTGTCTTTAAGCTGTCAGAGGCACAGACCCTAAAACTGAACTGGCACATCATTTTCACTTTGCTACTGCCGTGTATGGCTTCCTCCTGTTCTACTGTGGTTACATGTTGGACATACTGTTGATTAGAATAGAGTGTTAAAATAGATAGAACTGAAAATAATAATGTGGTGCAATAATAATTATGTAGTATGTATGTGTATGTATTATGTACTTATATTGATATCAGCTTATTATTGGCATGTACATTATACTATATTATGTTATATTATGTGATATTTTGTCATCATTTTTTATAAGGATATATTGGCAAAATGCTACAAATCAATGAATAAATAAAAGATGTAGGAAATTAGTTTTCTTCTTACTCCCTTTTTGAACTACTGTGTTTTGTTATGTTTTTGTTTTCTTTATTTAAAACATGTTCCAAATGTTTTTTTTGTCCATTCAAGACAAGCAGGATATAGTGGACAAGATTATTTCCCATGATGCAATTTCTTTTACTTAAAATAATACGTTAAATTACAAGGTATAATAATATTTACAACATATATATATATATATATATATATATATATATATGAGGGATCAATAAAGTTTTACCTTACCTTACCTTACCTTATATATATATATATATATGTGTGTGTGTGTGGATCTGAATAAAACCAACAACCTGTTGTAAATATTTATTTATATATATATATATACATATATATATATATATCTGTGTGTGTGTGGATGTGTAGACCCTGTTCATTTTCAATATATGTGATATCATTACAATTACGATTTCACTATAAAGTGAAATAAGGAAGTAGTTTGTTGAAAACTTAATTTGGTATTTGGAACTCGTGAGACAAGTCCAGGTTGATCTGAGCTTCACTCCACTCACAAAAAAAGTGTGATTTCAACAGTCTTTCACTTGTGTCACATAACCATTGGTGTCAACACCTACAGGGACTAATTTTCCACCGGAGTACATTCATGTGTGTTCACGGGTCAGTGAGAATAAGCACCATCTGCTCTCGCCCCTTCACTTTTGCTCCCATATACACAATAAAAATTGAAATGATAATTGATGCTAATGAAATGGCTAATTGTGGATTCGGTGCAACCATGCGGAGCGGCCGCTCTACGACTTTCCGTTCGACGTTTATCACACGGAAACCTCCCGAGAGTTGGCGTAGAGGGAAACAATAACGATATTTAACATAGAAAAACAATGAAAACCGCGAGGATTATGCACAGCGACCCGGCGCCGCATTATTATGCCGTCCACTGTGTGTCGTGCCGGCTCAGAGGTGACATTTCTTTGTGCTTGTTCCACAGATTGTGCTGGGACTTATTTTGGCGATGGCGAGATGGAAAGGTAGCTCACAGTAGGCTGGCCGGCGGCAATTTCTCACCTCAGAAATGGTCTTGCTTGTCAGTCCCGGCAGAGACACCCGCTAAAGCTGAGTAAAGCTCGGGGCTGTCTTTATCTCTCGCCCTGTGAGCCTTGAGTAGTTCCAGGCAGTGATTAGCGAGGCGTATCCCGCGTGGGTCACGCGTTTTGCTGGAGGAGATCAGGGTTGGAGATTTGAGGCATCTGGGCACCTTTGTAGTTGGAGCAGGTGAGTGACAAGAGCGAGGAGGCAGATGGAGAAGAGTTCAAGTTTTGTTAAGTTATTGAAAATAACAAGTATTTTTTCTGCTAGTCACGCCACTTAAGAATGCCCAATGAATAAATAAATAAGTTCAACTCAATTTTAACCCATCATTTTTTTCTTTAAATTAAAGTTAAGAGAACTTGTTTCATAAAGTCTGGAAAGACTTTAAAAATATCACAATACAGGACTAAAAAGCAAGTTTTTGCAAACAGTGTTAGTTGCTGTCTCCTCTTTAAGATTAACCCAGACTCACAGCTTTCTCTTTTCTATGCTTCCTCTGTCTAGTCTGACGCACACTTTTGCAATGAAGACACTTTTACCAACAGCTGAAAATGATGACACCACCGACAGCAGCCAATCATCAACAGAAAGTGCCGGTAATTTTCTGCGATGAAATGTGTTTCCATTTTTTTGTGACCTTTTCTTTCAATTCTATTCCTATTCTTTTGGTTTTCATCGACTATAGTTTTTCAGTTAAAAGCCACCTTGAAAAAAAAACCTTGCCACCAATTGGACTCTTGTCTAGACCATTTAAAACTCCCCCTTTAACCACTCTGCTGAGTTGATCAAATTTAATAGGCTATGGTTTTTGTGCCTTGTAAAACTATTCTTGACCATGGATTCATGAGGTCCTGACCGTGCCTAATAGAGACAGAAGATTATGATTCATGGTTATCACAATTACAGAAAACTTTACTCATCAGTGTTTGTCTATTTGCATAAAACTCTCTTTTAATAGAGATATTGACAATAGAAAAGGATCTAAAACCCGAACCCACTTCAAACACTGTTTTTCTGGCGATAAAATCATGTTGACCATAACCACGCCCACTCTGCTGTGATTGGTCAAACATCAAGGTTTTGTCAACGTATGTCATCAATCCAAGAAGTCTCCACCGCCAAGGGACTCGTTGTGTAAACAAAGTGAGGAGTGATTACAGCTGGCTGTTATTACGTCATAATGGACTCTGCTCTGATAACCTCTCGTTCGCCCAGATTTCTGAGCAACTTTATATAGTAATAAGTTCAAAACATGGTCATGATGAGGGACTTACTGCATCTTGGAGAGGAAGACTTCAACATTTAAAACATATAGTGTAAGTAAGTAGAGTTTGTCACCCTTTTAAGAATTCATATAAAAATGTAATATTAAATTAAGTATATTCCAATTAATGTAGTAGAAATGTTATTCCTGTTTCTTTTCAGGGCTTCCCTGAATGCTCCAAAATAGTGGCAAAATATAATTTTTAAGTTAAAAAAAAGAACCAAGATTGTACACTGACGGCAAATGTGTCTAAAAGAAAGAAAGAAAAGCGAGCGGTTTGCATGGAAACACAATTTCACTCAGCTATTTGAGTCTCTTCCGCGGCAGGTTAATTAAGGTTCCAGAAGTTTCGAACAACTCTTTATTGAGCGTGTGAATCGCTTCTTAGAAATTATTTCTGGCAGCTTGTGCTTTTTTTTATATAATTGTCCACACTGGAGTAAGAAAATCTCTCGGCGGCTTCCCACTAGCTTGCGTGGTTGTAGGCATTTTGTGAGTGTCTTGACCTTGTAGTTGGAGTCTTGTGTTTAGAGAAAATGGCCATTTCAAGTGTGTCAAAAAGAGTCTATTCACTGCTGTAAATTACTTATCCATTTTCTCCTGAAGCCCACTCTCCAAAATAAAGGACCCTTATTAAGCCACTTAACAGGTTTGCTGGAATGTGTAATAGGAATATGCTTCAAGAAGTAATTTGCCTCCTTGAAATCAGCCTTCAATTCAATGCTCTCTTCTCGCCGGTTTTGACTTTATAGTGCTAATTATGTCCATTACAGTTTCATTGATCCCTGCACCAGCTGCCGTCACTGGCGAAATAGGGAAAAGAAAACGTGTTCTATTTGCTTAGTAATGAAGAAACTTATTCCATTCCAGCACTTTAACCTCCCTTCAGCCTCTTTACGCTAAAATAAAATGGATTTACTCAAAAGACAAAGTCTCGGAAGGAGTGTGCCAGTGAGAGTCATATAGTGGCATTCACGCACATGTTTGATGAAGATAAGTCGTGTCTTATAATCCGGTTGTTAATGAGATCTTTTGAAACTGGGAGATGTATACGGCTCTGGGGTGGTGGGCAAGTGGTGGTGGTGGGAGCTCCTCATCCATGTTTAATCGGTGCTTTAAACAGATGGGGTGTGGGTGGTGGGGAGGTCCACGTTTTCTCAGACTTCTTTTGTCAATGATGAGGACCTTCATCCTTGAACCCTCCACTGTGTTGAGCTACTCATCCACACTTATGTTCCATCAAAACGATGTCCTTTCATTGTCGTAACTCCATACGGAGGGCTTCATTAATTATTAATTGCTTCCTAAAATAACATTAAAACGTTATTCTCATGTGGAACTTTGTAAAATATAGTCTCTACTGTGTGGTAGAACTCTTAGCTGGCAATACAATATAGCTTAATAAGTGCTTTACAATATCTTGTAAATTAGCCTGTAATGCATTATTCATTAGACCGTCCAAAAGACGAATGAATGACTAATTTCAAGCATTTTTACTCTATTAATATGAAATTGAATTATTGCCATCAATTGATTCTAATCATGAGGTTAGTTAATATCACTGTTGATGAATAATACATATCATATTTTGTACTCTGACTAAGGTAGTTGATCAGATACACACCCTTAAAAATTATTTTGTAAAACATTACCAAGCATTATACATGTGTTTACTAAAATTGTATTTTTATTCTTTAGAGTAAGAAAATATCTAAATAAATCTAGAAAATGTTACACATTCACAATAAACTGTACATTCAAAACACATGTATATGAAACATTTTTGAGCTGATAGTAGGTTCCAATGCTGAAAAAGGAAGTAAGTAAGTAAGTTATAGTTATTTGTAAAGCACCTTTCTAGACCAGGGTCACAAAGTGCTTTAACAATCAAAAATAATACACATTTAAAATATAAACTATAATAGGCCAAGACACATAAGATAAACACAGGAGTCCTAGGAGCAACAGTCTGGAAGGATTTCTCTCCTCTGGTCTCTGGAAGCATATTCAAGAACCATCAGTAGATTATGATCCGCAGACCTCAGAGCCCGAGCTGGGGTGTAAGTCTGGATCAGATCACTGATGGAAGGTCTGACCATGAATAGATCTGAAAGTAAGAACCAGAATTTTAAAATGATCCTGAAAGTGAACTGGCAGCCAGTGAAGAGTTTTAAGGATCAGAGAAATGTGAGTTCTTCTACTAGTTTTGTATGAACTGCAGACGAGACAGCGCCTTCTTGTTTAGAAAGAACTGTCATTTGCATGTATTGTGTTCAATCCATTTGAGTCAGCAGATGTCCTGCACACAGATTGTCTGCTATTGTATAATCAGTCTATAGAGCCCCCTTCCTGGCATATAGTATCTGGAGCTACAGCTGTATGGCACCAAATACAGTATATAGCCGTGTGACCCGCCAGAATTCTTCCCAGCTTTGGGTTCTATACATTCCAATTGTGGCTGATATACAAAGAATATGTTAGTGTCCAAAACTTCCATTATTCACATCTTATAACTAACAGAAAAACAGACGTATACAGGATAAAATCATATTGTTCGAGTAAAATCAACATTTTCTTTATTGTGCATGTGGAATGTAGAATAATCTACTTTTATTTTAAAGGGCAACTAATTTGACTCTTGACTCACATGTTTGAAATGTCTTCCTCTCCAAGATACAGTAAGTTCCTCATCATGACCATGTTTTGAACTTATTACTTTATAAAGTTGCTCTGAATTCTGGGCAAATGAGAGGTTACGAGAGTCCATTATGACATAATAATGGCTTTACTCCTCCTCCAGCCAGCTGTAATCACGCTCTCGCTTTGTTTGTACAACAAGTCCCTTGGAGGTGGAGACTTTGGGGGAATAATAAAAAACAAAACAATCCATCCATCCATCCATCCATCCATCCATCCATCCATCCATCCATCCATCCATCCATCCATCCATCCATCCATCCATCCATCCATCTATTAATGATGTGTGGTGACAAACCTCCATGCTTGACCAATCACAGCAGAGTGGGTGTAGTTATGGTAAACCACTTAATCTCCAGAAAAGAAGTGTCGTGCTGAGAAGACTTTTTGGAGTTACCAGGCGTCGACCTAATAAAGCATGTCTTGTTTTGTAAACAAATACACATGCAGAATTTGTCAGCACTGCAACAGAGAAGTCTCAACATTACAGTTACTGTGGTTCAACATTGGGACGAGCAAAAAAAAAAACTCTATATTTACGGCTCTTTGACGGTGAGAAAAAGTTTCCCAAATAAACTTTTATTGTACAATTCAGAAATCTCTCAGATGAAAACTGCTAAAATGACTTGTCATGCTGCCACGCTTTGAAAGCTGTTTATGCAAACAAACGAGAAACTCTGCGTCGTGCCAAAGCATGTCTCCGGCATGTCCAAACAAACAGGGGCAGTGGACTGTCGGCCAGATCTTCAACAATGACACTCTGCCTGCTCAAATAGGTTCCTGGCCACAAAGGCAGCTGCAGAAATCCACTTCAAATGAACCCGGCACTTTACACATGATCCCTTCAAATTGGTTCGAGCATCATTGTGAGGCAAAAAGGTTAACCATGAGAGGGACAAGCTTGAATAATTATCCGAAAAAAAACAAAAAACAAGCTGCGATCAACACCGTATGCAAAAGTGTCATTCAGAGTTCACTTAGTGAATATACAACGTGGTATTCTCAATTCTGAATGAGAGAGAAGAGTAATAGGCAGTGTTCTAATTCTGTGTCTCAGTGCTTCCTATTCACCAGCAGCTCAAGACCATCTGGCATGTAGAGGAGAAACCTATTGTAACATATGGATATTACACAGACACTCAATATACAGTATTTTAACAGATGCCAACGATCACAAATGCGCTGAACAAGACTCATCATGAAAATGGATTGATGCCACTCCTCTCTGAAACTTGCTTTCCTTTGTGAACTTTGAAAGAGAACTGGATGCGTCATAAGTGGGGAAAACAAATTTGGCACTTGTGTGGGTGAGCTATAGTAGGAGGATCAGCCACAGACACCAACCAGACTTTGTTAGAGGGCCAACAAAAGAAGACGGCATCTATTCATAACACGGTATACATCCATTTGAGTATCACAACACTGAGCAATCTCACTTCAGTGTTCCTAAATCTGAAATGTATGTAATTAGCTGGAGATAAATGTGAAGAATATATTTTCATCATTTTAAGATGATCTTTTTGTCCTTAAGAAAACTTAGTAACCCAAAAACACTGAGGGTTTCTTGAGGAGTGACTGAGAGTGGAAGATTCCTAGCATAGAAAATACATCCTGAAGAATATCATCTGAGATCCGGAAGATACTGACGACACGGACGTCGCTCACCCAAAGTTTGCACAATAAAAGTTTGTGCCTTTAAATGTCTATCCACTTTTTATTTTTATTTTAGTTTTGTTTTTCCTCATTCAAGAAATGTTCTTATTTTAATGTATGATGTGTAGTATTTCATCGAGTGGTCGCCTTGATTGAGGGAATGCCAAGAAGCTTACAAAGTTGTTCGCTGTCGTTTAAATCTCCCCCTCTAACCACCTGCTGAGATGATGTTGGGAAGACTTCAGTAACGCAATGGGTTCATTTTTTTTTTGCTTTTGCCTGTCCAAATTAAAGAAAATAGATAGTTTTGCCTTTACCTAATGTACTGACTAGGTCTTAGCCTTTGGGTTATCTCAGGGTCAATGTGACCCAGAGGCCGAAAAACAAATGTGGTTATGGTATCCCTTGTAATGTGTGTGGTTCAAGGTTAACTACACTGCATATGTATTTGTGGAAGTCACGGAGGTCGTTGACCTTGACCCAGAGACAACACAAAGGATAGTACAAACATATTTGTCTTTCAGAACTTTGGGTCAACTTGACCCTGAGATAACACAAGGGTTAATAGAGACATATGGATGGCATTGGTTGACATGTTGAGGTTATCTTATCAGAATCATTAATCAGGATAAGTCAAGATTAATGATAATAAGATTTAATCTGAACTATATTACATTTAAAGAGGAAGATATTTTATTTAAAACCTTCTCTCATGGTTCCCCCCTGACCTTGTGGGCATTTTTACGATACTGTCAAACACAGAGAAATAAAATAAAAAAAACAAAATTGATGAAATTGATTTATGGCAGCTTGCGAAGTTGAGCCCACACTTTGATGGCAAATGGGAAATGTTGCCAGTGGGCTGTTGGGGAAGATGTTGTCAAAAACTGAAATCATCATTTACTTCAATGTATTTGATTATGAAGAAACATTCTCCAAAAAGCAGACAACCTTGCATAATAACGTTTTTTAAATGTAATTCCAATATGTATAAACAGGGTAAGCATATTTAAATAATCAATCCAGATTGATTAAATGCTAATGATGTTTTTTATGGTAATGTGCATGAGAATGGTTGGCTACATACATTACATTTACATCCCATCATCCATACGAAAACCACCATTTGCCTCATAAAGAAAGACCGTGTTTCAATTAACAACCTATGAACCCGCATATTGTGGAACCTGATTCACATAAAATTAATTTAGCCTCCACATGGGAATGTTCCTTGTTATCCATTGTACATCGTTTATTACCTTAACCTGCATGACCTCTCATTACAATAGTCCTAATCACAACAGGGTTAATTCCAAGTGACGATCAATTTGGTCCAATAACTTCACTCGGCTCCCACGGGCCGGGGGTTTGAAGCACATTGAAGCAACTAATTGTTGTGCCAGTTCACACCTCTCGTCTGGGTTGATACAGAACCTTTGTCGGATCTGTTTTGCATATTGTTATTCTCACACAATCCATTTAAATGCTGCTGAGCTAATTTGTTTTTATGTTATTCCTCAAACTTGGATTGTTTTTTTTTAGAGACTCGATGGCAAAACAAGTCTATGAGTTTAGTAATTACTGTAGAAATAATTTCATTTAAGACAAAAAACTATTATAATTTATTATTAAATACATTTGTTTTAGAACAAAAACAAATGATGTGTTGATGAAGATTTATGAACAACCTCATGAGGTATCAAGATACAGTGTCTTCATTTATAAAGGCCACTAGGTGTCACTCTCAGTGTAAAAATGATGCCAGGTTTAAATCTGGTTTAAAAGGTTTAACTCTGCAGCGAGAATTCTGACCCGCTCAAGTAGGAGAACTCACATTTCTCCGATCCTTAAAACTCTTCACTGGCTTCCAGTTTCTTTCAGGATCAACTTTAAAATTCTGGTTCTTACTTTCAGATCTATTCATGGTCAGACCTTCCATCAGTGATCTGATCCAGACTTACACCCCAGCTCGGTCTCTGAGGTCTGTGGATCAGAATCTACTGATGGTTCCACGCACACGGCTCAGGACCAGAGGAGAGAAATCTTTTCAGGCTGTTGCTCCTAAGCTTTGGAACCATCTTCCTCTCTCTTTGCGCTTGATGGATCTACTGACTCCTTTAAGAAACATCTTAAGACGTTTCTATTTGTTCAGGCTTTTCCTTGAATTTCTCGAACTCCTGTGTTGTTCTCGGTGTTGTCTTGATCTTTGAAGTATGTACTGTTTTGAGTATTGTTTTGATTGTTAAAGCGCTTTGTGACCCTGGTCTAGAAAAGCGCTATATAAATAAATATTACTTACTTACTTACTAAATGGAGTTAGATCAGATCCAAATATTATAATGGAATGACTTTGGCTTTTCAAAATAAAGACAGTGTATCTCATTAACTCATCACTAACTGAAACTAAATAAAAAAAACATACAATGATAATGACATTAATAATTGAATGAATTATATGATCGTTAATTCAAGCTCTGTTTTCCTGTGTAACAACAACAAACAAGAACAAAACAAACATGTTATCATCTCACTTAAAAGAAGAAATGATCCATAACTTCAACCCATTACAGGACCTATTATTTAAGGTAAGGTAAGGTAAGGTAAAACTTTATTGATCCCTCAGGACCAATAAAGTTTACGTATAAAGCTTACGTATTCATTCATTATTTTACAATTTTATACAGCGCTTTGATAAATAAATAAATACAATTAATATTATATATTATATATATATATATATATATATATTTATATAAACCAATGTGTTTGTTGTATTCCTTGTGTTGTCTCTGAGTTAAGGTGAATGACCTCCTTGGCTTCCATACATACATACACAGTGGCTAAAGTTCACCTTGACCCAGAAGCAATACAAAGGATACCGCAAACACTTTTGTTTTCGAGCCCTCAGGTCACCATGATGAGATAATACAAGATTTAAATACAATAGTGCCTTAAATTGTTTTTTGTCATTAATATACAAAAAAAGGGAAATCTGATTAAAGGAAGGTATATTGTTCATAAAAATGCAAAATTCCTGGCAGAATATATGTTTTTTTAGACTATATTTCACCTGAAATGATGTTCAAGGAATTGTGAGTTGGGTCTCAGTTAAAAAAGATGTGAGGTTTGCATAGAGAAATGTTTAAATGAATATATTATAAAGCAGAGCATCTAGAGATGAGGCTTTATAACGTCTCACCATCTCTATTGAAAACATCACAATAACTGAGCAGGAGATTCTAAGTCCATACATGGTTCATTCCTACCTCAGTAAGGAGCCAACGGTAAACCTTCTTTGACAGAACTCAACAATGCAGACGCCTTTAGCTCCAAGTTGGCGTGTCTAAACAATGACAGCATGTCCTTGAGTTATAAATTCATAATATCCCTCAGGTGGCCGAGAGACAGCAGCTTCTGATCGGCTTTGGTTATTAATCATTCATTACTCCTGCATCAATAATTAATAATCCACACAAGCTTGAATCCTTTATGTAAATACTGTCACACGTTAGACAGTTACTGGTGTAAACCTGTGTGAACTTCTGATTGCTGCCTTCAGAAAGACTTCTTTTGGCCATTTTTCACTTTGGAAGTGGACTTTGAATCAACGAAACTCCACAATATGCTGATAAAAACTCTTTGGTGGTTCACACCTGACTACCTTTTCAAATCTCCCTCTGTGAGAATATTAAATATATTTGGTTCTTATGAAGACATTCAATTAAACTGAATATGCTGGAAAATATAATTCTCTGTGTTTAACACAAACACATTTTGCAGAACTGTCGTTTGCGAAGGCCACAGGTTTCACTGCGAACTAGAACTTGTCGTCTTTTCTTTGGTCCTTGGAAATGTAATAATAAGTGAGAATAATAAATCCATCTACTGTGTCAATCAACTATGTAAATCTATTTATCTACGAATCTGTCAATCTATGAATCTATCTACTGTATTTATCTATCTATGAATCCCTCATGATGCCTTTTATCCATCTATGGATCAATTTATCCATTTATGTATCAATCTATCCATGTATGAATCCATCTATCATCTATACATCTATGAATCAATCTATCAATCTATACATCTATGAATCCATCTATCCATGTATGAATCCATCTATCATCTATACATCTATGAATCAATCTATCAATCTATACATGTATGAATCCATCTATCATCTTTGAATCAATCTATCAATCTATCCATGTATGAATCCATCTATCAATTTATCCATCTATGAATCCATCTATCCATCTATACATCTATGAATCCATCTATCCATGTATGAATCCATCTATCATCTATACATCTATGAATCAATCTATCAATCTATACATCTATGAATCCATCTATCCATGTATGAATCCATCTATCATCTATACATCTATGAATCAATCTATCAATCTATACATCTATGAATCCATCTATCCATGTATGAATCCATCTATCATCTATACATCTATGAATCAATCTATCCATGTATGAATCCATGTATCAATCTATCCATGTATGAATCCATCTATCAATTTATCCATCTATGAATCCATCTATCCATCTATACATCTATGAATCCATCTATCCATCTATGGATCAATCTATCAATCTATACATCTATGAATCAATCTATGAATTCATGATTTTTACGAATCTATCTATCCATCCAGGAATCCATTTTTTTATGTAAGCTTTAAGTCTGAAATATAATAACAATAATAAGACAAGTATGCATAAAAACAGAGTAACAATGAATTTTTTTAAATAAATAAATCTTTAGAAACTTAATTAATTAAAAAAACTATCTTGGCTAATTTTAACTGTCAAAAAAAGATTTAATAGAGATTTGTGCCTGAGGTAAAAAATATGTTTTGCAGGTCATTTGTGTGATTCTTAAAACTAGTTCTACTTCTCAGTCTAGCTGATAATTAATTCATGAAAGTACGAATACGGAAACACAAAAATGTTTTACTCAATTATGGCAATATTTATTACCCATTGATAAAAATAACCTAGTCTTTGTTATGTTTTGTGATAAGAAAATGAGAATACAAATGAAAATTGCGTAAGATCTACTGAGTCAATGGTCTTTGGGAGGAAGAGGAGTTGATACTCATGGACAACAAATACCAGTCCAGACCTTGAAGGTATCAGTCACAAATCTCTCCTAAAAAACACATTTATTTTATTTTACAACACCGCGCCATCGAAAACTCATCTTTAATGTCAATAATTCACTTTAACTACATCGTCAGAGTATTTTACTGTGGAAATATTCAAGCATTTGTTTAAAAAAAAAAGCGATAAAAACTATCTCACTGAACCACACCGTACTCCGTTTGATGACCCCTAAAAAAACCCACAGAGGAGTGACAGATCATCCATCCCTGCAAACCCTTTTTAAGGCCTATTGGCAATTAACAGTAATAAAAAGGTCAAAGATTACATAAATCAAAGACACTGTTTCAGAGCCATGGAGTGTCTGTGCCGCGCACAGAGGATGATGATCCAATCAATCATAGCTCATTAATGACACAGAATTACCTGCTTAAAAAGAACCATATGGCTCTGGATCGCAACTCCCTATCTCTCCTCTGCAACCTGCAGGGACATAATGTCTGTTGTGCATTTTCCCAGAGAGTTATTATCATGTGACCGGAGGTGCGGAGAGGTTTGTATTTTTTCTACCTTTCCTTGATGTTCATTCTCCTTCTAATAACATTATTGACACGATGGATCATCGCTGAGATGTTTTGGCTTCGAATTACAAATCTCAATAAAGCTGAAAAGAATATTATTCAATCAGCGTTTCGCTCGTTTGGCACAAGTACCGATTACGGTTGGAAATGTTACGATGCAGTTTTTGTAAGTCAAGTGGTGTTTGTGGACACATTTGACTCTTGACTCCTTCAAGAAACATCTGAAGACACTTTTATTCATGCAGGCTTTTTCCTTGATTCTCTGGGACTCCTGTGTTCGTCTCTGTGTTGTCTTGACCTTTTAAGTATATATTTTAATGAGTATTGTTTAAGCGCTTTGTGACCCTGGTCTAAAAAAACGCTCTATAAATATAAATGACTTACTTATTTATTTACTTATAACCTTGGGCCTCATGTTCCAAGAGGTCGTACGCACAAAAAACATGTGGACATACTTTTCCACTTCAAAGGTTCAAATGTATCAATAATGAAAAGAGCAGTTAGAAAGTTCGTATTTCCCGGCACATTTGTAGGTGGTGTACGTCTTTATTTACTGCTATAGATGCATGTCAGCCTCACTGGTCATGTTGAGATGTTCACATCATTTCATTACATTAACCATCAATATTGAATCAAAAATTAACACACACACACAAACAAGTGAATTTTACATTATCTACAATTCTTCTTCTTTGTTTATTAAGACAACATTGGTCGTTTTAAAGCGTTTTATACAAGTTACCCATTTTAATCCGGAATAGAAACACGAAAAATAAGTACAAATATTTTAGGGAACACATATTTCCGATTTATTGACTGCATTTAAAAAAAAAAAATTTTTCCCAGCCTGTCTGTTATTTCTTGCCGATATATCTGTGGAAGTTTTGCAAAGTTGGCTGAAAGTAATAGTGCTACTTTTTGTCAAAACTAGAATGGAACGCAGTATCGCTGTTGTTTGGGTAGCAGAGTGTTTAGTATCCCCACATGTCCCTGTGTGTAATGACAGGAGAAAAACAAGGATGATGATTCAACAAGAAGGAAAAACATGAGCAAGGAAACACCAGTTGGTGAAAGAGTTGTTGGGAATGCGGAAAATAAATGTGATATATCTTTTTTCTTATTCATTTCCACATTTCTGTGTATATTTGTTTCCCAATAGCCATATAATGGAGTGTATAAATGTAATACTTTTATAATAAAATACTTTTTTCCCGGATCAATGTGTATTTTCACTTGCTTACAATTATCTAAATATAGCACTCCATAGTAGATGGCATTCCATAGTAGATAACCAGATCACTTTTGTATATATGCATTGTGATAACTCTTAGTTCTTGTATCACCACTTCCCCGACATATTAAAAACAAAGCTAGTTTGATCAGTAAAACACTGAAAAATAGTTCTCCATTTCTAAAATTCAACAACTTAGTGACATTTTACAACTCAAGCCATTTGGATCTCCACCTACCCGACTCCTCTTCTGTCAATCACACAATCTTCAATGATGGTGAAGATGATAATTATCGTAAGCAAGTACGAATCTAGACAGATGCCCTGGTGAACAAAAGCTATTTCAATCCTTACATTTTCCTTAAATGGAGTCTAGTTGAACATTATTTTAGCAAATGTATTTATCTATTTTTTTTTTTTTGTATTGAAACATATTTTCCACCTTTAATTTTATATTTCTTTAAAGGCTTTATATAAAATCACATAGGCAGCAGTAGTACAGCTCCCTTGTGACTCAGCAACAGATCCTTCAAATAGTCCTGGATCCAGATGGTAAACTGAAACATTACCAGTTCCTTATTATAATATCTTGAAATATCAAATTAGCATTAGGTATAATTGTGTGTGTGTATAATTGGCGCGCTGCGTTGCAGCCTACTCCCATCAGTACGTGATTGTGTGAAGCGCTTTGGGTGCAGAGTAAGCATAAAAAAGCGTGTCATAAGTAAGAGTAATTTACTATTAACCATCAATTGTGTGTCTGGACTTTACTAATCTTTGTGTAATCTCAGGGTAAAGGCCCAGAAACAAATATGTTTTCGAGATAACACAAAGGATACAACAAACACACTTGTTTACAGGCCTTCGGGTCACCTTGACCCAGACCTTTGCCTCATGATACCTCATCTGCTGTTTCATGAAGCCTCATCAACCCATTACTACTGAGAAGTTATGACTTTATGACATCTTATCATCCTGGAAAGTTCTGGAAAGTTCTAAAGATACGGCAGTTGCGTCAAATCCAAGATAATTCCTTATTTATGACGACGTGTATTTAAGTTTTATTTTCAAGCAAGTTAAGTTAAATATAATCATCATATTTCTCCCCTTTAAAGCCGGTGTTTCGGTAAGAGTGGCTGAGATACCAGTGTAAGATTTAAATTGCAATAGATGTAAAAAAGGAGCTCGTTCGCCGCTCAACATGCTTGTCTGTCCTCCCTTGGAACTGTGATCCGTCCAAAGTTTTCCAGCAACAACCTTTAAGCCTCAGACAGTTTGGAGGACAGGGGCGCGATACCATTGATTCATCGCGTCGTCTGTTGCTGTTTGTGTCGCCGCTGCGCTATTATCTCACATTCCATCGACACTTCATTCCCCCGCCGCGGCAACCACAACTTTCCTGATGGACATACATTGGCACTCTGATATCCCATAAAAATTCTCCGCCGGGTGATAATTCGGGCGAGAGCAGAAGCACCGGACTGCAGACTGGCACTTTTGT
This sequence comes from Callionymus lyra, assembly GCF_982586985.1. Taxonomy (NCBI): domain Eukaryota; kingdom Metazoa; phylum Chordata; class Actinopteri; order Syngnathiformes; family Callionymidae; genus Callionymus; species Callionymus lyra. The sequence goes on from NC_141821.1 coordinate 5,675,556, forward strand.
CATGTTAATGCGTCCGCATATAACGCTCTGCAAATAGGATTTACTGTACAGAGCTGCCAATGAAATGGAATTGCAGCCTCATAAAATGTACTTTTAAAGAAATTGTGTGAGGGAACTCTGAGCAATAAATTAAACTCCTCCAGCAGGATTAGATGGCGGGGGAGAAGGAGGGCAGGCAGATAAGTATGCAGGACAGCTGGAAAAGCAGCAGCTCTCAGAGGTCATGGATCGGTTGTAATTCCAACACAACTCCCTCGCAGCTAATATTCCCCCCGTTTTTTATTATTATTTCTGACCGAGTACTCATCAGCAACATGATTGCACACATCCTATGAAGTAAATCTGCATTCAGCTCGGGGAGACAATACTTGTCTAGCCTCTGAATTTGGAAATTCTTTTCTCAGAGGAAAGCTTTTTGGTTTGCAGACGAACACTCTTGGAGGCTTTAAATCATGTTTTCTATCAAATCCTAAATTCATGTAAATACGTGTGTGGGTGTGAAATGCCCTTCAGTTCACATCAAGCTGCGGCTGCTGATATGACCAACGCCTGCGTAAATAAGCCGTCGCTGTGAGAAATCACTTCCTCTTTCAGATTCCTCTTCTCAGGTATTTCTCCTCCACCTCTGGCACCAGTTAACAACACAACCACTCAACCTTCGAGTGTCAAAATCTGAGTGGCAGACTAGTCTAGATGTCTTGATGCAGAGCGCAGCGATGGCGCTCCTTTCTTCCGTCTGACATGTTAACCACGAGAGCCTGAAACGAACCTTTAATTCACTGGCAAAGTGGAAATATTCACGTAGCTCTTTCTGCCAATGAGAGTTGGTAGGTATTGATCTTCCGCTGCATAATCGTGATGCGTTTATATCTCTATTTACCCGGAACTGAGAGGTCTCGGTAGGGAAACGATTTGTATTCATATAAAAAGGATTATGCTGAGGTATAGCTTTATTTACCTGGCGCGTCCCGCAATGTTTTCTATTTACGTGCTCTTCCTCTTGACCTGATCATTCAGCAAAACATATCATATTTGCATTAATTCATATAATATACTGGTACTTTATTTACTTTGTGTTGTTTTAAAGCAAGAGTTTTTTTGCATTTATTTATTTTTTATGTTGTGGTGGCAACACACATTTCCCCAATCAAGGTAATACAATTATTGTCTTTTATTTATTTGTATTTTTCTTCCACATGGTTTGTATCCAACACAATCTTATTACCAGAAGTTCTTGACGGAAGCTTGATTAAAACACTTTTCCTATTAGACTCCACTAGATGTCACTCTCTGATCTATAACCTATGGCTTCGAACGGCTATTCTATTTAAGCCTCAGATCACTTTGGACTGAGTATGCCACCTACAGGCCTCTACAATATGACACTGCTTCATGAAACACATTTTTTACAGTCCCCTAGGTGTCACTCTATGCTCTATAACAGGGGTGGGCAATTAAAGTTCTTCAAGGGCAACATTAAATTCTGTGAATGTTGTTAGGGGCCGTCAAGCGAAAAGAAAGACGGAAAAAAGAAAAGAAAAAAGGACATGCCTAATTAGGCCATGACATTTATTAAGCTAAATAAGCTGCAATTTTATTCTTGTATAGATGAGTTTTTTTCAAAAAATGTCTTCAATTAACTTAAAAAAAATGTTTCGAGGGAATTATATATACACAAAAAATTGCACACAAAAAAGGAGGGAAGTATTATGTGAACATGTAAATGAATAATACTTACAAAATACATTTGTTAATGCAATAGAACCATTTATATATATATATATATATATATATATATATATATATATATGATCATACTTTGACATTAGGAGGGCCGCATAAATACAGTTAAAGGGCCGCACTTTGCCCAGGTCGGCTCTATAATATATATTTTTTAAACATCCATTTTATTTAAAGCTCAATGTCTTTTTAACCGAGGGCGCCACCTACTGACCTCTAAACAAGATGATATTGTTTCATGAGGCCTCATTGACCCATCTCTACTTTTTCCACTAGATGTCACTTTAAACAACTATTGTATTGAAACCTCGTTTTTGCGCTAAGGGCGCCACCTACTGACCTCTTAACAATGTGACACTGTTTCATGAAGCTTCATTAAACAGATTTTTTTTTTTTTTTTTTTTTCGGAGACCACCAGATGTCACTCTCTGCTCTATCTTTGTGGCTTCAAACAGCCATTTTATTCAAAGATGAATGATTTTTAAACTGATGGCGCCACCTACTGACCTCTAAACAATATGAGACTGCTTCGTGAGGCTTAACCACCCCATCACTCTGAGAAGGATTAAAGAAATGTTAAAATAATTGTGAATGGGATATTACAGCAGCTCTCACAGCAAAAAGGGTCCTGGTTTGCTTCCAGCAACCTGTGGTCTTTCGGTGTGAAGTGTGTATGTATATATGTTTGTTCTGGTTTCTTACAACTGTCAAAAACATACCAAAAGTTCTATTGGGAACCTCAAGATTGTCCGTAGTTTGAATGGTTGTGTGTTTTTGTGTGTCCTGCGAGAGACTGGCGTCCTGTCCAGGGTGTCCCCACCTCTCGCCTGAAGAAGCTGGGAAAACCTTCAGTTCCCCCTGCGACCCCCATAAGAGAATAATGATGGAAAAGGAATGAATAAGGAAAACACAAAATAAAGAGGAAAAGAATGTGTAGGATTTTACACATCTTACATTTATTTATACTATCATTTTCCAACTTTCTTGTCATTATTCTGCCTCATTGGTCGTCTTTCTCTGTCTGTTTTTTTTTTACACATTTCACAATAAAATGAAGATTATTGTTGTGTCCACAGAGTCAGTGGTTTCTATATAAACGCCTCACGTGAGGTATGTATGTGTCCTGAAGTTGCTCCTCGCTCCCCTCTACAGTATCTTGAGTTCTCCTCCCTCCCACCTCATGGCTATTTCATGCATCATTTCTCTGTTTAATTGCTGCTGGCTGAAACATTCTCCAGATTTCCCCACAGCTCAGCATTCCTACAGTCCAATGCTATTGAGGCCGTGCACTATTCAATTAGCTCTCGGTAGACTAAACTACGCGGGGTGGGCCAGGACAGTTAGAGTCCTCAATCACGGGAACACCAGCCTGGATCTCAGCCAGACGTCAAGAAAGCACTGCAGCACTACAGAGATGAGATCTGGAGGCAGGACAAAACAGAAAGTATAGCGACATGAAATTAATCACAGAGGATCCCACAAAACAAAGGTTAAATATTGTAGCAGATTATATTGTCCTACATTTAACAAAAAATAAATATATAAATACACACTACTATTGTAAAACTTTTGATTTATTTGTTCTTATCAAATTAATATTTAAGATATTTCTGTCCATAGTGAGCTTACAGTGTATTTGGGATACTCACAAGTTTTACACAAAACGATTTTAAAGCAGGGGTAAAACTCATTACAGTTTATTACACTCATTTGGAACAAGTCTTTGGTACTATTGCTGTATTTCTATGCAATATGCAGACAAAATAAATGTGAATACAACCACTCAGGTGGCATCAGTGTGTTTGTACAAAACTCTCTTTTCATTGAAATATTGACGTTAGAAAATGATCTTAAGCTCCACCCACTGAAAACACTTTCTGTGAAGTTTTTCTGGAGATTAAATCTTGTTTAACATAACTTCATCCATTCTGCTGTGAATGTTCTGAATGCAACATGGGAAAAAAATAATGGATACATTTGTTTGAAGTATCAGTGCTGTGTCTCAAATCGCATACTTCTCTTAGTGACTACTAACAAATTCTCGACAGGTGGTATGTCGAACTTGTATGTATTTTTAAATGTGTTTGGCTTTTGATTGTTCAAGTGATTTGTGACCTTGGTCTAGAAAGATCTTTACAAATAACTATTACTTACATAGTCAGAAAATCAGCATCTGTGGAGTTGTGGGGGTTTTGTGTTCCGGTGAACCGACCCCTCCCCAGCCTCGTACGTGGTGGTGGAGAATGAAGGACAGACACATGGATGAGTTTAAGAAAAATGGAAATTTAGTGAATTATGCAAAAGTCAGAGACAAACTTACGTGAACACGGGCACTAGCAAGCAGAGAGATCTATCGCAGACGTCTTCGAATGCCAGAACGCAAAGTTCTCACAAAATGGTGGATCTTTATAGTAGAATATTCAGGTTAACGCCTCTAGTCAATTGTACATGTCAGTAACTGTAAACACTTGATTCTAAGATGGCCGCCGCACTTGGTCGTCGTAGAAATTCACCAAGGGTTGTTGTCTTCTAGAGAGAGTCTGTTCCCAGCAATTTGCTGGCGAGTGTGAGTTCTCAAACAGGTTCCTACTGGGAATCTGGGATTGTTTAATCTTTCTCAGTGAGTGAAAGGCTTTATCTGACCTGGGCCTGTGCAGTGAATGGATTTTAATGCAAGGCAAGGATTATTTAATATGACTTAAATATGAAAGATTATTAGTTAATGAAGTGACTATTTGAAATGTGTGTTAAATCTAGATGATTGATTACAGTAAAGTTGTCATTTCCTTACAGAGGCAACCCTGGCGAGCGCTCTGCTCAAACACAATCAGGCTGGAGAGAAAATTCCAGGTCGGAAGGCATCATGAAACAAACATATCAGCTCTTCAAATGGATCATAAAAACAAGACTCATTTTAGAACATTCTCTAAATAAAAACAAAAAAAAAAGATTTGCATTTTGGTCTCATTTCAATCTCTATAAATATGATTAATTTTACAAAATGTTGAATTTTAATTGCAAACACAACTTCTTTTTTTTTCCACCCACACCCAGACACAAATACACACCCACAACATACACACAAACACAACGCTTATCTTTTCTCCATTGTGGCCTCTGCGGTCGTAATGGCTCTATCTGCATCACACACACACACTCACACAACCCACAGAGGTATCCAGAGTAATTATCAGGTTGTTAATGATTGCCATGCGTCAGCCTTGCTACAACCATTCATTACAAGAGCTTCTTTAGACCCCTGGCGGGCCTGAGAGACCGCTTATCTCACCCCACACCACTTGTTTGGCTTAATGCAACCTATTAACCGACAAAAGTCCTGATGAGAAGTTTGCCAAACTCCCCCTGAATTTAATCCACTTTGATTTATGATTTTTCTTCCCGTGCAAAGTTTGTCTTCTTCTCCGAGGACGAGCGTTGATCACACTTTAATCACTATGTTGCGCGAGGGTCACGACTAAGCCGCACGCGACAAGCGTAAACATCCCGGCGCGATGGTGACGCAGTCATTGACAGTAAGTCACCCTGTCTAATCCCATCTACTTATACATTCAGTCGCTGACCCGGCGCTGCCGGACCTGAACCGAGGTTTTACCCCGGGATGGAGTGGGTCGATAATGACACTTAACATCAGGGAAGAGACGTGAACGCAGTCATGATAAGGAGCTTCCTTTGTGCATTTTGATACAGTAAGGTGAGTATTTACATTTATCCCTGACCCTATAGTCCCTCTTAAATGATGCTATATACATATCATTTCAGATGTTCGTTTCAGAGATACTAAGGGGTGAAAAAATATGATGCAAAATAGGTTTTATTTTGGACATATTTCTTCAAATTTCATAGGAGAAATTATGTATCAAGTGCGTTAACAAATTTGACTGCGTTTTGTGTACTTCGGTAGTAGTAAAAACGTTGTGTTTCCTTCCGAATTCACCAACTTTCCAACCACTGAAACACTTTCACCAAAAGAATTTGGCCAAAACAAGATGATGTTGGCTTTAAAGTACACAGGTGTTTAAGGTTAGAATCTGAATTATTCTTGTGGTCTTCTTGCATTAACACACATTCATGAGCACACTGAGGTGACACTGCATTTAGGAGATTTAAAGAAACACAATGTTCTTCTTTTAACTTTGTTGCTTCCAAATTATTTTGGGATCGCTATGGTGGGTTTAAAACCATAAGATATATTGAATTGCAAAACACAGAACAGTATTGACTTCTATGGGTTTGATTATGCTTGGCATCTACACCAAGGTTTGTCACCGCGTGTCATCAATCCCGGAAGTCTCCATCTACTAAACCAAACTTAAACAAAAAAATACCAATATCTGCTCCGAGGTTCTCGCCTTCCAGCGAACACAAAACCACCACTGACATAATTACTGTATCATTATAAATGCACCATTGAAAATAACCTTTTATCATCTCTGTTAAATCAATATATTCTGACACATCATTTACACTCATCTCTCTTTACTGGTTCGTATCGACAGCACTAGAGAAGAGAGGCTCTGGACCGTGAGAGGGAAGATATATGATCAAATGTTAGCTTTCGCTTATGTTTGTTTCCTGATTAACGTCTTAATTCGATGACGAGAATTACAAATACACAATTGATCGTTAAACATTTTTAACAGTTTATTTTAAATTAATTTCTGTTCCTCAAAACTTTAGGATTACTTTTGTAATGCCAATGGATATGTATTTTAAAAGTTATCAGATATAGGAACCCCCCCCCAGGTCTGTATATGACCTTCTTTAAATGATAAAGTGAAAACAAGTACTGATCCAATGCAGCCGTTGTAGTGTTTAAAACGAGTTATGTTCTTATCAAACCATTCCGGTTGTCAATCGGTGTATCTGATGAAGAAGGTGTCGCTCTATTAAATTGTCGAACTATAACAGAGCAAAGTCCGGGATAAAAGAAATAGAGTCGTGAACAGGAAACATGGAGCTGTCCGTGGTGCTGACGGTGTCTCCAAACTGTGGACCAGGAAAGAAACGAACACTATTTCAAACACTTTTGTCCCCAAAACTGCCTCCTTGTCGCTGCTCTGCCCCCTCAGGTGTGACGTGGTGGAGTCATGCCACTCATTCTTTTTCTTTTTTCAGTTAAGAGGCAATGCAGGCATGTGAGACTAATATTGGGGTTTTCTTTTCCTGCATTTATTTGTCATATTTGCATCTTTTCTTGCTCCTCACAATTTATTTAAAATATATTTTTAAATAAAGTGGACAAATGCATGTTTAAGCACAGGTATTTTTTTATTATATGTAATAAAATACATGAAACTACAGACCCCTGGAAAAATTTTTAAAAAATATATATATCTATACATTTCGTGGCCACACATTAATTTAAATTGTTTAATTCATGAATGGCTGTTCATGTCATCGGCCAGTATCAAAACTCTGGAACACTTTATCCATTCAACTGCGACAGTTTGACTCTTGACATTTTCAAATCACTACTTAAATCACACCTCTTCAGACTGACTTATTATTTGTAATAATGTATGTGTATTTTTACTGTATATTTACTGTGTATTTTCAATGTTTTATTGTGCTGCTTGTATCCTCTGTAAGGCATCCTTGGGTGTCTTGAAAGGCGCCATCAAATAAAATGAATTATTACTATTATTATTATTAGTATAGCTCATGGCTAGACAATATGGTGCTTCACAACAAGATACTGGGTTTGAGACCCATTTTTACCTGATTGTTTTTATAGTGTTACTGTGTGTAGAGAATTAAATATTTAAGTATTAGTCTCAATAGGAGACATTGTTTTGAGGAATAACTAGACATTGAATAATAGGCTAAATCTTGTTTTCTTCTTTTAGACATTATACATATTATTCCACCATAACGGAAGTTGGTTCTGTATAAATATCCAGGTTTTTAACATGTAATATCTATCCTTTAGTCCAAAAAATGGTAGTAATACTAGGTTAGTACATTCTGCAGAATAAACTCTCCGGTGTCAATAATGTAAGAATAAAAACAATGTCTACACAAAAAGAAAAACAGTTGTTTAGTTATTCCTCAAAACATTATCTTTAAAAAAATTGCGTATAAAATGACAAGAACTAGACGGATCTCAAACAAGGAACATTGAGGTAAAGATGACATCAATGACTTATTTCTAAATAAATGTATAAATAAATATATAAATACTTAATAAAATGCATAAATATGTAACAAAATGTATAAATAAATGTTTGGATAAAATTTCAATATGTCAAAATGTGTAAATACAAATAAATGACTTCTGAAAACATTTTTGTCAAAGAATGGAGCTGTTTTACGTATAAATAAACATTTTGTCATTTATACATTTTTACATTTATTTATACGTTTTTACCTTTATTTATTCATTTATACATTGTGTCTTCTATTAATTTAAACATTTATACATTTTAATATTTATTTATACATTTATTTATACATTTTGAAATGTATTTATTCTTTTTGTCCTCTATTTATTTATACATTTATACATTTTGACACTTATTTATACATTTATACATTTTGACACTTATTTATACATTTATACATTTTGTCTTCTATTAATTTATACATTTTAATATTTATTTATACATTTATTTATACATTTTGAGGTGTATTTATACATTTTGTCCTCTATTTATTTATAAATTTTGACATTTATTTATACATTTTGTCTTCTATTTATTTAGGTATTTAAACATATATCATTTATCGTCCTTCATAAAACTGCCATCCATGAATTAAAACCATGTCAGGTCTGCGGCTCCGTATTAATCATCTAAAAGGAAATAATTTAGAATAAATTCAGGCACTTTTAATTCATCTCTTCTGTCTCTTGGCTTAATGGCCCCTCCTTGAATACGATGTGGCCCCATAGGGAATTCAATTACCGACTCTTAAACTAAATTGTTGATAAAGTTGAGCTAATTATTAATACATTTTAAACATCAAATGGGGAATATTTTTGATTTTCGTTTCCAATATCCAATTTAAAATCAAATTATTTACAGACAAAAAATATTTAATAGTTATTCTCTGTTTGGTATCTTTAATACATTTCTTTTTTTTAATTCCTTTTTTTCCTCGATGAAATGCTATTCACAGGTGTATTGAATTGTATGGACAAAATATACTTTATATAGTCGCCGAAGGAGGAGGAGAAATGTTTCCATTTTCCTACAGGGAAGAAGAAAAATGTTCACTTTGCTTTACACTCTTTTGTATCTTAATGTGTGTCTTAAAAAAAAAAGATAAATGGGAAACATATTGATTTTATACAACTTTAATATTGTGCACTATATTAAAAAATAAATGAATAAACAGGATCATTTTATAATTGAACTCAATGTTAAATCAATGTGTTGATAAGTGGTATCAATAAACTATGGGAAACTATTGTTTGAATTAAAACGTGTTGTTTCTCAAACATTTGGACGACACAACTACACTCAACCACCTACACTACTTGCTACTTGCAAACATTCATACAAACACAATGAGGGCATGTTTCTTCTCTGTTCCTCAAACATTGATCTGTAAAAGGGCAACGAGGCACCAGAGAGCAGTTTAGAAGCAGCAGGAGAAGCAATAAGTGGTTTGTTCATCGTCCCCATCTGTCAAATCGGAGATTTTTATCCAATTTTATCACCCTCTTCAAAAAACATCCATAACTCCACCAAGACCTGGAATTTCACGAGCACGACATGGTTTTTCTAACTGCTCTCACCGATAAAATAAAAGATCGCTAACAAGAAAAAACTTCATTTCAAAGACATCCATTGTAATAAAAAATACATTTGGGAAAAAATAATTCACTGAAAATAATAGAAAGTATCATTATTAAAAATAGATGGTCATTGGGGTGCAGTGAAAATCAGGAAACCAAGGCCGAACACAGATACATTAAAACAACTGCGATAAATACATTACATTAGTGGCTATTACTGTGTAATTACCTCACCAAAACCAAGGCATTACAATTGCTTTACATTCTTCAAATAATAATTACATTTTGAAAATGTTTTTTTCAACACTAACATTTCAACAATACATAATATAAAATAAAATGGACATTTTTTTGTTGCAATCAAACTAAACCAAACTCAAGACTTCAGGCCTATGATGTGCTCTGTTGAAAGATTTGTAAAATTGTTAAACAATTTCTTCCATAAATACAAAACACAATTAAATAATAATGTGTTGGAAAACATCTGCTAATATCGTACTCTTCTGCCTGACATGTGAGAACGTTTCAATGGATTGTTGATATTAGGAAAGCGCATAAATAAACATTTGTAAGACCAGAAAATAATTATAATTAATAATAATAATAAGTAAAAATGCTTTAAAAATAATAAAAATAAACAATAAGCAGAAAAAATGTTAAAAATGTGTTTTCTGTATGTAAGTTTGTAGCGTTCAGCTAAGTTTAACCTTTTGTTACAATATATCCCACGCTCTTAAATGCACCATAACTTTCCCCGACACTTTCAAATTAATCATTTTCTTCTGACAAGCAGCGAAACTTAACTCGACTACTTTCTATCACCAAAGTATTCCGTGTTGATTTATTAACTCGTGTTAATACGAGAAGACAACGAGAATGAGACATAAACTTGTTCCCGAAAATGCACTTTTGAGTAATCTTTGGCTAAATAAAATGACAAATTCATAGATAATTTGATAAAGAAAGACAGAAAGTTGAGGAAAATTAAGAAAAAATAAGGAAAAAGTGCTGAACACACAGAATAAACTCCAGACCGTGAAGAGAGTTTTCAGTTGTGACTGTAAGTGACTTGAGCCGGTTGGCAACAAGCGGTCATGTATCGGCTGTGGCCAGTGTTGTGGTGCAGCTGCCGGTCTGAGATTGCTGGAGGCCACGGCCGTACAGCTGCAACACTCTCTTATCAACTGTGTGTGTGCGTGAATGAACCTCACACTCTGTAGTTTTTACAGTAAGCCGTGGAAGCGCTTCTGTTACGATGTTTGTCAGCATCCCTCCAGCACCTGGGATTGAAGGATGCGGCTCTACGTGGCAATAACCCGCTTCCTTTGTCAATCCACTGAATCAAAATGTGCTTTTTCATGACATAGTTGGCAGCAAGACTTGTTTATTTATAGTTCCGTGTGAAAGCCTTGACACGCTTTGAGGATATTTCCGCAGGTCAGTGTCTCTGTTAGGCACCAAAGCTCTGCAATTAGTCTTAAAACGTGATTTATTACCAGTGGGGATTGATTTGAGGAGATTTCTGGCTCACAAAAACCACCAAAGCTGCTCCACCAGTTGACATTTTTCAGAGTCACACAGTATGTGGTATTTGTCGTTTCTCTTGCCAAGTGAAGACTCCCTGTTTAACAAATTAATACAGATGGAAATAGATAGATTGATAAAGTTGGTAATATCTGTACTAGAACATAAAACAGCGTAAGTTAAGTATAATAAGTGTCTTAAAGTCACAGCAGATCTCCAGTGTCTTCCTATGTGGGCCATATGTAAGTAAGTAAGTAAGTAATATTTGTAGAGCACTTTTCTAGACCAGGGTCACAAAGCGCTTAAACAATTAAAACAATACCAGATAAAATATATACTTTAAAAAGTCAAGATACCACCGAGAAAAACACAGGAGTCCCAGAGAATCAAGGAAAAGCACAAATAAAAGTGTCCTGAGATGTTTCTTGAAGGAGTCAGTAGATCATCAAACACAGATGTTTCTTGAAGGAGTCAGTAGATCATCAAACACACATGTTTCTTGAAGGAGTCAGTAGATCATCAAACACAGATGTTTCTTGAAGGAGTCAGTAGATCATCAAACACAGATGTTTCTTGAAGGAGTCAGTAGATCATCAAACACAGATGTTTCTTGAAGGAGTCAGTAGATCATCAAACACAGATGTTTCTTGAAGGAGTCAGTAGATCATCAAACACAGAGATGTTTCTTGAAGGAGTCAGTAGATCATCAAACACAGATGTTTCTTGAAGGAGTCAGTAGATCATCAAACACAGAGATGTTTCTTGAAGGAGTCAGTAGATCATCAAACACAGATGTTTCTTGAAGGAGTCAGTAGATCATCAAACACAGATGTTTCTTGAAGGAGTCAGTAGATCATCAAACACAGATGTTTCTTGAAGGAGTCAGTAGATCATCAAACACAGAGATGGTTCCAAAGCTTAGGAGCAACAGTCTGGAAGGTTTTCTCTCCTCTCGTCCTGAACCGTAGTCCTTTGACTGTGATTGTGTGGCCTTTATAATGTAAATCTAATAGGACAATGTTGAGTTTGTTTTAGTACTTTTTAATCTCCTTTCATTTCAGTAAATGTGAACACTGATGTATAAATACTGATACGTGACTTTGTGGACTGGAGTGAGAGGAACCACTTGCATCTGAACACCTCAAAGACCAAGGAGCTGGTCTTGGACTTCGGGAGGTCCAGGACAAAGCCACGTCCAGTGTCTATTAGAGGCGACGAGGTGGAGATCGTTGACAACTATAAGTACCTCAGTGTGTGGCTGGACAGTAAACTGATCCTGCAACACACACCATGTATATAAGAAGGTTCAGAGTAGACTGTACTTTCTGTGGAGGCTTCGATCATTTAACATCTGCAGGAAACTCCTCTGCATGTTCTACCAGTCTGTGGTGGCCAGTGTTCTATGCTGTGGTGTGTTGGGGTGAGAATGTGTCCAAGTGTCAACAGGTTGATCATTAGCTCTGTGGTTGAAACTGGACTCACTGGTGACAGTTGCTGAGAGGAGATCACTGAACAAACTACTCTCCATCATGGATGATGACATCATCCTCTGAACACTGTCATCAGTGAGCAGAGAAGCAGATGGAGCACGAATGCTCCTCCCATGATGCAACACTAATAGACTCAGGGACTCATTCATTCCTTGTGTTATTAGATTGTTTAATTCTGAGTTTAGGGGCAGGAGTGGAATTGAAAAATGATTATATTCTATGTTAATCTTTGTATCCTTTCTTTGATTTATGTTCTTTATACTTAGATGTTATCATCCCTTGCACGTTGTTCTTTTAATTAAACTTGGTTCTTGTTTTTTTTATGAATCTATCATCTGCTGTGAACTGGAATACCAATTTCCCAAAGGAGATCTCCAGAGGGATCAATAAAGTGTATTCATCCATCCATCTACGTAATTGATCAAAACAGGCAATTCGGGTGAACACGACAAATATTTTTTAATACTTTAATACTTTTTTTAATTTTTAACTGGTATTTCCTGTTCCTCAGTTTAAATTAAAAATATATTTAAAAATAATATTTTTTTAGGAATTTCTTCTAAAAACAAATAATTCCTCAAACTATTTAAGTTCCAATCAACGACACTCTTTAATCCCATTTCAAGTGCCGTCTCTGGCATATGTTGAGAAGCAAGTGTCACACTTTTGAAAATGAGACGGATCTTTACTTTACTTTACCAAAGCAGTACTAATTAAGGGACCAGGAGCTGTTCACTGTCTTAACAGAACGAGTGTCCCTTCCATGCGAGGGGACGCATGCATTTTGTTAAAATAGAATAAAGTGTAATTAATCATTCAAAATATTTCAAAAATAGTTTGTGCATTTTCATTGCAGGTACATAAGACAAATATTGGAGCATTTAACAAAAGGGCATTATTCAACAATTCTATTCAAAAAATACTAATAAAATGTAATGAACAGTGATGTGTTGATGAGGCTTCATGAAACAGCAGATGATGTATCATGATACAGTGTCTTCATTTTGAAAGGCCACTAGATGGCACTCTTTAAGTTTAAACTAAAGTTTCATAGAATCAGTAAATCAGAACCAAATATTATAAAACAGAGAGTGACATCTAGTGGTCTTTCAAGATGAAGACACTGTATAATGATACCTCGTCAGCTGTTTCATGAAGCCTCGTCAACCCATCACTGAAAAATAATACAAAAGATGTGTCGTAGTTACTCATTTTGGTTCCCATTGTTGTACTACATTTTAAGAGTTGTGATACACAACAATCACAAAAAAAGAAAAAAAGACAACTTCAATCAAAGAAAACAGTTTGATTTCTCTTTTTGATTGAAGCACATTTTTTGATTGAAGGAACTTTTTTTTGATTGAAGCGTTTGTTTTTGTTCTACTACATTTTTATTGTGCATCCAAAATGGCTTATGAACATGTCCGTCCTCGACTCTCACGATCCTGGTACCGGCGCTCATGTCACAAACCCAGGGGGAAGTTTTGGAAGCCTTTTGCTGAGTCAGCACCGAGAGGCAACACACTCAGCACAACATTGGACCCCCCGCCTTCCGCAGCCTGGCAAGCTAATGCGTTTTTATAAGTCGTGTCAGGCCATTTTAAGTTACCACCTTATGCAAATGATAAAAATCATCCCGGGGTATATTTTCCTGCTGACAGTCGGGAGCACAACTCAGAGCTGAAATGATTCCCTGCTTTTTTTCCCTCACCGCTGGCTTCAGTTAAACTACTTAAACTAGTACCCCAAAAAAAAAACTTTATTAACGTGCATCTGCTGAATGCCGAAGACCGAACCCCATTTTTCAGGCTATAGACGTGAGAAAAGTCAGCCCTGGAACAGCGGTGTGCTTTTACCAGGACGTCTTAACAGTCTCACCTAATGGGGTACGCCTTAAACCGAACAATAGTTCCATTAAACGTCCAGTCAGAAACAAGACGCTGAACAGCGAAACCTTTCAGAGTGGTAAGCCAAGCTGAAAGATGGAATTTCAGCCAGCTTGAGATTAAAAGCTCTCAGCGGTAGATGGAAGTGGAAAAGAACGAGAGGAGCTGCAGGAGAAATAAAAAAAGAAATCCACGGTAGATGGAGGAGGGAAGGAGGAAGTGCAAAGGCAAGATGGAGGTGGCGGCCAGTCAAAGTGGCGGTTACACTGTAAATAAGATCTCCCCGCTGGGTGCTCGATGCCTTTTGTCTGGACTGTAATAGCTTACAGGTCTGAAAGAGATAAATTAGAGTAAAACTGCAGGAATAGAAATAGAGGCTTTTGTCCACAGTGGGAATTTATCTCCAGAGTCTGAACTTTGTTTTCCTGGAGGCCTTTGTTGCCGCCTTGTAAAACCAGAGTGTTTGTGTCTCGGATCCTCTTTGCCCTCTGTGATCCATTCATTGACCTGCTTTACATTCTCTGCATTATCATGTCGGGTCTGCGGTGCATTCTTCAGAGGAAACACAAACGCACACACTTCTTAGCGAGTAGGCTCACTATTGGAATGAAAAGTAGGTACATTATTTACCTGAGCAGACACATTTGTTTAGTACATATATTCAGTAGGTACAAAAAAATATCCTTTTAAAAACCCATTTTTATAACGACTGAAATTGTGTTAATGTTCATGTGTTGTTGAGAAAAATATGATATTCATCTGGTCTCTGTTAAGAAACCTTTTACAATGTCATTTAGGTTTGTCAAGATACCAAAATGTATTTTCTTTTTTTTCAAATACTTCAATATCTTTTGATAAAGAAATAACTCTGTATGTTTATGTCTATGGAGTAGATTTTTTTTCTTTATTATTCATTCAAAAGATAAAAGTTAATAAAAAATAAAAAATAAACTTTAATAGATTTAAGCAACTTATTTTGGGATTGTATAATTAAGATGCAAACGTCCTCATCATAATGTTGCCCTTCCACAAAAGACATAACGTCAATCAAAGAAAACAGTTTTATTTTTTTATTTTTATTAAAGTATTTTAAAAAATATATTTCTGAACGGACGTGTGACACTTAGAGTGTGGCTGAAGGAACAGATCAAAACTCAATAAATAATATAAATACATAATAATAAATATAATTAGACAACTATGTTTAAATGTTTAATATACTATGGATTTTATACTTTTTGTATAAAAACAAATAATGAATTGAAGTCACGATACATATCAATAAAGTTTATCCATCTATCCATCGATCATATTTTTTTACTATTTTAATTAATTGAAATGAGGGAACCCAATGAATTTAACGTCATTTTCTTGTCCCATTATCAACATTTCTTAAAAATATTTGTTATTGTATTTGTTATATGTACTTTTACCACCAAAGGGCCAGTGATTTGTTTTAAATAACAATGTTAGAGTTAAGTTTAATTAAGAGCCACGGTAAGAGGATCTTGAGTGAAAAGAGACAAAGCTCCACCCTTCATTATCTCGCCCCTTATTCCAAGCATCGCTCCACTGCACCCGAACTACAACCAACCAACAACCAACACAATGTGGGGGTTTGTATTCAGGGCTCTTGACAAAGTTTAGTCGCCTTCATTGTCTGTTAAAAAAAAAGAAACAGCAGCTAAAAAAGAGCAAACAAATGATAAGATCTTGCACTTGAAGTGAGGAAATATGATCCACTCGCAGAAGAAAACTGGTTAAGAGACGTGATTACTGTCAAATAGTAGATCAACGAGCCTGCGCTGTTCTTCAAGAATAATATCGTCGTGAAACAAATTTTCTCACTAAAATCCAGGCGTTCATAAATACGACCTCATTCCAATAGATCTTGATTTAATTGACACGAAAATGTTTTTTTTATGAACCCACACACTCTTTAAGGATTGAAGTAGGAGAGCGAGGGCATCGGCGTCATTTCCATAATGTATCACACATTTAAATTCAGGTGTCGTTAATAATGAGCACTTGTGTTTGAAGAAGCTCTTCATTAGTGCGAATGAGCGCGTGATTGCCCCGCGCTTTGATGCGACTTCACACGGGAAAGAAGAAGAAAAAAACGGATCCGGGGGCGGCTAATGAAGTTCTAAATGGTGACCACGGACTTCAGTGAATGTCACCGCTTCTTTTGACATTAAATCCTAACAAGAGACAACCGAGTCTGTTTGATGGGACCCGCCCGGTTTTAATGAAGCGTTCGGATCCGGGTCCGTGGACGGTAACTGGAGACCACACAAAGAACCTTCCGATCGTTGCAACCGTTGCTAGCATCTCCAGGTGTAGAAGACCAACCTGCTCGAATCTTACGTGTAGCGTGAATGTCAAGTCTCTCCTTTTTTTACTTTAATTGTAGCCCAAAAAAAATGGGGATGAATCCGACGTTCAAAAAAGCTGAAACGTAGGTACCTATGTGTTTTGATGGCGGTATGCTAATTAGCCGCTGCACGAGCGGATGCTCTTCGCAAAAAAGTGAGGCGAGCATAATTAATTCTCAGATTCGAGCTTTGATGTGTCTAATTGCTCTAAGCTTCCCGACTTCATTAGTCAGCGAGCGCTCTCGGTGGACGGCGAAGCGAGGTCCCCGTGGTTACCGAGGAGAGACTTTACCTGTGTATTTTTAGGCAACGTTATTAATAGTCATCCCGACCGTCGCTGCTCCGGCGTCTGAGATGAATCCAAAACTAATATTAAAATGAGTCCTTTTAAAGTTTTTATTTTGACACCACCGCGAAAAAAAGTGTCAGTTTAGGGACCAGGCAGGTTGGCGAAGTAGATCAAACGATCACTGTGACGCAAAAAGGAGATATTTTAAGATGAATAACTGCATGTAAAATGATTAATACATGATGAAAACAACGGAACTAAGTCAACAAATATTAAAAAAAAAAAGGAATCAAACCACATTGTAGGGTTGCGGGTCATGGACATATACGGTGACACCTCGAGAACCAATACAGCGGTGCCCCGAGAACTGAACAATATTACGTCACTTCGAGAACTAATACTGCGGCGACCCAAGAACTAAAGTTGCAGTACCTCAAGAACTAATTCGGAGGCGCCTCGAAAAAATAATGGGGCGGCACCTCGAGAACCAATACTACATCACCTCGAGAACCAATACTACATCACCTCGAGAACCAATACCACATCACCTCGAGAACCAATACCACATCACCTCGAGAACCAATACTACATCACCTCGAGAACCAATACTACATCACCTCGAGAACCAATACCACATCACCTCGAGAACCAATACCACATCACCTCGAGAACCAATACCACATCACCTCGAGAACCAATACTACATCACCTCGAGAACCAATACCACATCACCTCGAGAACCAATACTACATCACCTCGAGAACCAATACTACATCACCTCGAGAACCAATACTACATCACCTCGAGAACCAATACTACATCACCTCGAGAACCAATACTACATCACCTCGAGAACCAATACCACATCACCTCGAGAACCAATACCACATCACCTCGAGAACCAATACTACATCACCTCGAGAACCAATACCACATCACCTCGAGAACCAATACTACATCACCTCGAGGACCAATACTACATCCCCTCGAGAACCAATACTACATCACCTCGAGAACCAATACTACATCACCTCGAGAACCAATACTACATCACCTCGAGAACCAATACTACATCACCTCGAGAACCAATACTACATCACCTCGAGAACCAATACTACATCACCTCGAGAACCAATACTACATCACCTCGAGAACCAATACCACATCACCTCGAGAACCAATACCACATCACCTCGAGAACCAATACCACATCACCTCGAGAACCAATACTACATCACCTCGAGAACCAATACTACATCACCTCGAGAACCAATACTACATCACCTCGAGAACCAATACCACATCACCTCGAGAACCAATACCACATCACCTCGAGAACCAATACTACATCACCTCGAGAACCAATACTACATCACCTCGAGAACCAATACCACATCACCTCGAGAACCAATACTACATCACCTCGACAACCAATACCACATCACCTCGAGAACCTATACTACATCACCTCGAGAACCAATACCACATCACCTCGAGAACCTATACTACATCACCTCGACAACCAATACCACATCACCTCGAGAACCAATACTACATCACCTCAAGAACCAATACTACATCACCTCGAGAACCAATACCACATCACCTCGAGAACCTATACTACATCACCTCGACAACCAATACCACATCACCTCGAGAACCAATACTACATCACCTCAAGAACCAATACTACATCACCTCGAGAACCAATACTACATCACCTCAAGAACCAATACTACATCACCTCAAGAACCAATACTACATCACCTCGACAACCAATACCACATCACCTCGAGAACCAATACTACATCACCTCAAGAACCAATACTACGTCACCTCGAGAACCAATACAGATCCAGATTTTTTTCTAGTCAAACATTGTTGATTTACTGTATGTAGAAACTAGAACATATATGCTGGGTTACAAATGTATCTGTAACTAGAACATGTGGTTCATTAGTGTTGGAAACAGATGCCTTTGAGCTTCCCGTCATACCTTTATAGGTGTTGAACTTCCCACGGAAGACATGGACTATATGTTTGCTTCAATAAACATCGTTCCATCATCAGCCTGAGTTCTTCAAGTTAAGACCTTAACTACTGACTCCTTCAAGAAACATCTTAAGACTTTCTTATTTGTGCAGGTTTTTTTCTGGGACTCAAATGTTGTTCCTTAGTGTTATCTTGATCTTTTTAGTATATGTTTTTTGAGTATTGTTTAGATTTTTTAAGCGATTTGTGACCCTGGTCTAGAAAAGCGTTCTATAAATATAAATTACTTACTTACTTACTAGTTTCTACTTTCTTCTTTCATCTTGTGGATTTGATTAATTTTGTGTATTTCTTACTCATGTTGGTGTCTGTTTTTCTGTCACTATATATACATATATACTGTATTCACATTCAAGGAGAGTTGATAAGGAAAATTAAAGGGTGAAAAAAAGAGAAAGAAAATGCATTATAAAACTTAAAAAATAAACATCTTAGACTGACATCAAGGAGTCTTTAATGAGTTCATTAAGGTCCCAACTCATGGGACTGACATTCAGACGACATATATGTCACTACGAACACAATTCAAATTGTGAATCGTCTACTTGACAACTTGTTAATCATTAGCAAAAGGATGAAGTCATACGATGCCACCGAACACAATTATCTTCTGCCTCCGACTGACAACACACTTGAAGACATAGTTGTGGCGACACCAAGACCCGCTGGTCAGACGAAGCTTGTAAAACCTTCTACTCACGAGGTCAATTGGGAAAGACCGCCGCTGATTAGTGGTTTCTATATTCCGGAGAAATCAAGTCGACAGCCGGAGAATGCATGCCTGCGAGTTTCTTAAGGTGGGATTTTTCGCTGGATTTCTCCTCATTAATGAGTTACTCGGAGGTTTGCCAAGACCTTGGTTGGAAGTTGAAGCTCAGGGACTTGCTGACTTGTTCTAACACCTTTCACTCCTCTTTTAATTCCCCCCTTTTTTTTTTTTCTAAGCCCATTTAACACGTCGAACACACTAAAAGAGAGGCCTGGCTCATCCACTCAACCACTTAGGATCATTTCCCTGCAAAAGGGATAAATAATTGGATTCCAGGTTCCTGTCTTTGCACTTTTATTATCATCATTTTCGGAATAAATGTGTTGCCCAGGCAAAGGGCACATGGGACTATTGTTGTTTTTGTAGATACTCAGCAAATATTATTTCTTCTGTGGGAATCATTCGGGTTATTTACTCGAGATAATCCAGAGCAGTATTTTACACGAAACTGCCCTCGAGGCAAAAATTAGACGCCCAAACACACACAAAAGTTGCAAGATTTATTTGCACAAACTTAATTATGGGCTGCAATGCTCGTGTGTGTTATCTGGAAAAGTGACACAATTAATGTCCTCTGATGCTATTTTGCTGCTCATGAAAGGATATTTCTCATGGGGATCGCTAAGGTAATTTTAAATGGCTTTTTTTTTTGTTGCTTTCTAGAGAGTTTTTTTTTTTTTAATCCAACATGTATCTTAGCTTCATAGCCGGTTCATTGAACTGAGTTAAATAATATATATATATATGCGTGTGCGTGCGTGCATAATGAATATTACCTCAAAGAAGATTATTACGGATTCAAATTATTGCTAAATATTCCATTACATTCAACTTCAAACAGACAATTTCAATTTTGAAAATATATTTTTTATTTTATTTATTTATCCCGGTTTGTCTCATTTGGATAAAAACACTTAAAATCTATAACTAAGTTCAATATTTAGTGCAGTAGTACAACATAAGAAAAAAAAAACGAGTGACTAATAACATTCACAATTTCTGTCAAACGTCAAACTCGGTACAACAGCAATACATTTGTTAAAAGTTACTAGATCCTGAAGCGTGAGCTGCTTCTGCAGCTAATTCCATAACGACGGCACAGAAAACTTAAAAGCTGTTTTAGCCAGCTCTGTACGAGCTCCAGGAACAGTCGTAAGCAACATATCCTGAGACCTCAACACATGGGCGTCACATTTTCCAGACATATTCAATGACTAATAACAAGGGAGTTTAACTTAAATCACCATGTTGATAAAAAACATACCAAAGACTTAGTCGTTGCATAAAAAGAGAAGGCCAGTTATCTCTTGAGTACATTTTGCTAACCAGTGTATCCTTATTTTCTGCATTATATTCATCACCTCTGCAGTTTAAACCAACACTTTTTATTTCTCTCCCGGAGCTCCAGGGCTCCACCTCCAGAGCTGCTGCTGATCCAGGACCTCCACCACGTCATCAGATCCCGAGTTCTCTCCAGCACCTCCATGGACTCTTCTCTCCTCTTTTATCTTACTGTATTCTCCCTCACTCTTCTCTCCATCTATATATCTACCCTCCCCATCCACCCTCCCAGGAGGCTGTCAACACCAAGTCTGGTTCTGCTCTAGGTTTCTTCCTACTAAAAGGAAGTTTAGCTCATTGTTGAGTTGTGGGATCTGTTTTTCTTCTCTCCATTACAGCCTTAGTTAAACTGTAAAGTGTCTGGAGATAACTTTGTTATGATAAGACGCCTAAAACAAATAAATGAAAATAATTGAATTTCCCCTCCTTCGGTAAACCTTTTTCTTATCAGTGAGCTGGATATATTTCAATGAAAGAAACAAAAAAAATGTGTTTGTGTAATTAGAAATATGATAAATTAATATAATGAAAAAATGTTTTAACCAAACAACCTTAGTATGATAAACAATAAACAAAACAAAGTAAGTAAGTCATTTTTAATCATATAGCGCTTTTCCAGACCAGGGTCACAAAGCGCTTAAACAATCAAAACAATATTCAATAAAGTATAAACTTTAAAGGTCAAGATAAAACTGATAACAAAACAGTAATTCGTATAATAAATTAGCAAGTTGCTGCTTGCAGTGACCTGCCTCTTCAGATGTACAATCACTGCAGCTATATGCTCTCAATTACGCATACAGATGTTTGAACTACATTCCAAATCCGTCTGTTCCTCCAGAAAAACAAGTGCATTCAAGTACAACAAAAATGCCTATTAATGACAGTAAAATGTACAATCATGGCTGCTATTCTACACCTTCGAAATACACAAGCTATTGTTTTCCATCCCGGTTTATCGCTTCCTTCATCGTTTGAGCGATTTTACTAAATCTGCCCATAAGTCGATATATATTGAAAACATGACTCGTGGAAAATGTAGGTTTTCTTTTTGCAGAAGAATAGGATTCTAAAAGAAAACAATATTATATAGGAGACAAAATGAGAATAAATGTCTTCAGGGAAAATACATAAGAATAAATACTGCAGCTTTATTTCATACCGCTTTATAAATCTAGCCCTGAAAACAAAACACCCTTGTGACTGAAAACCCACATTAAGTAATCCGATATATACATATTTCTACCGGCTTCATCGCTTCATTGCACATTGAAAGTTGCCCATTTCCATTTCAAAATATTGAGAATCCATTACTAGATGAGCGACTGGAGTTCAGATCAGGCCTTTGTTTGCGGGCAGATTCACACCACTGACCCATTTCCATTTGCCCTTGGCTTTGTAGGTGAACAAGAGGAAGGTAGAATCTCCAAATCATGTCTGTTCATGTCAACCTATGGGCTAAAGATTCTGACAGAACCGCCTCCGATTTGCATTTCAATTAGCCGAGCTCAGGCGTGAAGGAGTTTGTGTTGGTGAAGTAAGCCGCTGAAACCAGTGCTCGTGCTGCGGGTGTCCGAGAGGATGTTTTGTTGTGCCGTTTGAAATGGTGTGTTCAGAGGAGTTTCATCTTGGAGTGGCTGTCTGCTCTGGTTGGCCTGTCCGCCATTGATATTGCTGTGGTGCCTCTCTGTCGGAGTGTTTACCCTGCGGAAAGATCACGCAAACACAGCGCCGGACCACTTTCTCCCAGGACTCTACGCTACATGGGACTTGCACAAATTAAGCATGACATGTCGCAGACTGAAGATGGTTTTCAGCCAAGTTCAGACTGAAAACTTTATTTCAAACATAAAATGTCGTCTGGGGAAGAACAAGCTCAACGTGACCAAGAAACTTCTTTTATTATTGCTTCCTTGGACTTTAGAAAACATATAGTTCCGTTAGTGTTAAAGAAATGAATCGTAGACAGTATACAATCTGATAATTCAATTATTATATGCAACCATTATTCCTCCTTTTTTGTTCTCCAAGAGTTATGACAATTATGAGAAACAATCAGAAGGAGGATATTCATTTTTATTAACAGTTTATATACATTAAAATTACTACCATTTATTATAGATGACTTGGATTGATTCAACTACTGATGTGTTGATGAAGCCTCATGATGTCAGTTCTTGGAGCTGAATCACGATTCATTGTCATCATTTTGAAAGGCCACTAGATGTCACTCTCTGCATTAAAGTATTTGGCTCAAATATACTCACTCAATGACACCTGGCATCATTTTAAAGTGAGAGTGACATCTAGTGGTTTTTCAAAAATGATGACACCGACTCATGATTCAGCTCCAACAACTGATGCTGCATCATGAATTAAATCATCAATAGATTAAACTCATTTTAGTTTGAATGTCAACTTGTTTCTCGCATGAATATAATAAATTGAAAATATTTAATTAAAAAGGGCAAAAATATTGCTGCAATCCAAAGAAATAAACAATTATTAAAACCTGAATAGTTAATAAATAAATTAGAATCGTCATCACAGCCAAGTAGTAATACTCTACAAATGTAAATGTGTAGTCAAGGGATTTCGTTGTTGTTCTGGTTCTAACTGCTCCAGAAAAATAAATATTTTCTCTTCGTCTACATAATAGTCTTCCCTTCTATGTTGTGCCAGCAGGTTCTGGTATTCCGTTATTAGTAGTATTGGTGCAACAGAAGTAGTGGCAGCAGGGTTAGTATTATAAATAATAACAGTATTACGAGAAGTAGCATTATTCTAAGTAGAGGAAGAGGTGCTAGTATTGGAAGTCGTATACACGGTAGACGCAGTATTAGTAGTAGTAGCAGCAGCATAATAATAACGGTAGTAAAAGGAGTAGAAATAGTAGTAATAAAAGTGTCAGAATAAGTGGTAAAAGAAGTAATAGGAGAAATATTCTTGGTCATAGAAGAAGTAGTACACATGGAATTTAGTAGTAGTAGTTATTATAGACATAGTAGTATTATATACAGTAGAAGTAGTATTAGAAGGGGTAGGAGTAGTAGAGGGAGGAAGTAAGTAAGTAAGTAAGTAATTTTTATTTGTATAGCGCTTTTCCAGACCAGGGTCACAAAACGCTTAAACAAACAAAACAAAATTCAATAAAGTATATATTTTAAAGATCAAGATAAAACTGAGAACACAACAGGAGTTCCAGAAAATCAACGAAAACGCCTGACAAAATAAAAATGTCTTAAGATGTTTCTTGAAGGAGTCAGTAGATCATCAAACACAGATGTTTCTTGAAGGAGTCAGTAGATCATCAAACACAGATGTTTCTTAAAGGAGTCAGTAGATCATCAAACACAGATGTTTCTTGAAGGAGTCAGTAGATCATCAAACACAGATGTTTCTTGAAGGAGTCAGTAGATCATCAAACACAGAGATGTTTCTTGAAGGAGTCAGTAGATCATCAAACACAGATGTTTCTTGAAGGAGTCAGTAGATCATCAAACACGAGATGTTTCTTGAAGGAGTCAGTAGATCATCAAACACAGATGTTTCTTGAAGGAGTCAGTAGATCATCAAACACAGATGTTTCTTGAAGGAGTCAGTAGATCATCAAACACAGAGATGTTTCTTGAAGGAGTCAGTAGATCATCAAACACAGATGTTTCTTGAAGGAGTCAGTAGATCATCAAACACAGATGTTTCTTGAAGGAGTCAGTAGATCATCAAACACAGATGTTTCTTGAAGGAGTCAGTAGATCATCAAACACAGATGTTTCTTGAAGGAGTCAGTAGATCATCAAACACAGATGTTTCTTAAAGGAGTCAGTAGATCATCAAACACAGATGTTTCTTGAAGGAGTCAGTAGATCATCAAACACAGATGTTTCTTGAAGGAGTCAGTAGATCCATCAAAGACAAAGAGAGGAAGATCGTTCCAAAGCTTAGGAGCAACAGCCTAATAGTAGTACTAGTATTAATTAATGCATTTACTTATTAGTATAATAAGTAGTAATAGTGTCATTATGATAGCATTAGCAAAATACTCCGGATCATATTTAAAGTTGTTTATTTTACGAGCTTGATACCATTTTAATTGATCATCAGTTCTTGAGTGAATAATTGATTTTTTGAAAAATTCTGTCTGCAGGAGTAACTATTGTGAGAGTGATTGATGGGCTCGGGTACTGGAAGTTGCACTCTGTCTCAAAATACCATTTTAAACACATTTATTTATACAAATGATTTATGGAAGACCACTAACAAATCCATGTGAGCCGCTGGAAATTGGGTCTAATCTTTCATACTGACACCAACTTTCCTGCTGCTTTTTTTTTTTTTTCTTCCAGTACTGGTTGCCATGGCGGCGTTGTTAGCGAAAGTATTGTGAGAAACCCGATTATTCAAATTCTTCCTGGGTTTGTGGCACACAGAGATCCGTCTCACACACTTAGTAAAAAATGAAAAAAAAAAAAAGAAATATGGAGCCAGTACAAACTGTACGTGTCGTTTTTGTTTCGCCACATTTGTATTGTGCTCACAACAAATACCACATCACACCCAAGCAAGCCATGAATTAGTAATTATGGAATCACAGCTCTTTTGTGTTGGACGTGGATGTTCAACTCATTAGACATTCCAAACAGGGACTCGAGGTCTTGCATACATGAGTTCTTGTCTGTGTTATCTAATAACTGGCATCCACATGGAACACCAGCTCACATCTTCTAAATGTAAGACACAGGTTATAATCACCGTGAAACATTTTTCTCTGAAATACTTTCAGGTAGAGAAGCACTTCACTGGCACTTCTTGAAAGCAGGAAATTAAAATTAAGTGTTGGTGACATTATTTTGTTCTAATGTGTAGATGAAGCTTCATTAAAACCTTTTTTTGAGAATCCACTAGATGTCACTCTGTTCAACAATCTATCGCTTTCAACTAGTGATGGGTTGACGATGCTTCGTGAAGCACCTGAGGTATCATAATACAACTGTGAAAAAAGTTTTTCATTCCAGAAAAATCCACTAGATGTCACTCTCTGTTCAACAATCTATTGCTTTCAACTAGTGATGGGTTGACGATGCTTTGTGAAACACCTGAGGTATCATGAAACAACTGTGAAAAAGGTTTTTAATCCAAGAAAAATCCACTAGATGTCACTCTCTGTTCAACAATCTATCGTGTTCAACTAGCGATGGGTTGACGATGCTTCGTGAAGCACCTGAGGTATCATGATACAACTGTGAAAAAAGTTTTTCATCCCAGAAACATCCACTAGATGTCACTCTCTGTTCAACAATCTATCGCTTTCAACTAGTGATGGGTTGACGATGCTTCGTGAAGCACCTGAGGTATCATGAAACAACTGTCAAAAAAGTTTTTCATCCCAGAAACATCCACTAGGTGTCATTCTCTGTTCAACAATCTATCGCTTTCAACTAGTGATGGGTTGACGATGCTTCGTGAATCACCTGAGGTATCATGATACAACTGTGAAAAAAGTTTTTCATCCCAGAAAAATCCACTAGATGTCACTCTCTGTTCAACAATCTATTGCCTTCAACTAGTGATGGGTTGACGATGCTTCGTGAAGCACCTGAGGTATCATGATACAACTGTGAAAAAAGTTTTTCATCCCAGAAAAATCCACTAGATGTCACTCTCTGTTCAACAATCTATCGCTTTCAACTAGCGATGGGTTGATGATGCTTCGTGAAACACCTGAGGTATCATGATACAACTGTGAAAAAAGGTTTTTAATCCAAGAAAAATCCACTAGGTGTCACTCTCTGTTCAACAATCTATCGCTTTCAACTAGTGATGGGTTGACGATGCTTCGTGAAACACCTGAGGTATCATGATACAACTGTGAAAAAAGTTTTTCATCCCAGAAAAAATCCACTAGATGTCACTCTCTGTTCAACAATCTATCGCTTTCAACTAGCGATGGGTTGACGATGCTTCGTGAAACATTTGAGGTATCATGATACAACTGTGAAAAAGGTTTTTAATCCAAGAAAAATCCACTAGATGTCACTCTCTGTTCAACAATCTATCGCTTTCAACTAGCGATGGGTTGACGATGCTTCGTGAAACACCTGAGGTATCATGATACAACTGTGAAAAAGGTTTTTAATCCAAGAAAAATCCACTAGGTGTCACTCTCTGTTCAACAATCTATCGCTGTCAACTAGTGATGGGTTGACGATGCTTCGTGAAGCACCTGAGGTATCATGAAACAACTGTCAAAAAAGTTTTTCATCCCAGAAACATCCACTAGGTGTCACTCTCTGTTCAACAATCTATCGCTTTCAACTAGTGATGGGTTGACGATGCTTCGTGAAACACCTGAGGTATCATGATACAACTGTGAAAAAAGTTTTTCATCCCAGAAAAATCCACTAGGTGTCACTCTCTGTTCAACAATCTATCGCTGTCAACTAGTGATGGGTTGACAATGCTTCGTGAAACACCTGAGGTATCATGATACAACTGTGAAAAAAGGTTTTTAATCCAAGAAAAATCCACTAGGTGTCACTCTCTGTTCAACAATCTATCGCTTTCAACTAGTGATGGGTTGACGATGCTTCGTGAAACACCTGAGGTATCATGATACAACTGTGAAAAAAGTTTTTCATCCCAGAAAAATCCACTAGGTGTCACTCTCTGTTCAACAATCTATCGCTGTCAACTAGTGATGGGTTGACAATGCTTCGTGAAACACCTGAGGTATCATGATACAACTGTGAAAAAAGTTTTTCCTCCCAGAAAAATCCACTAAATGTGACCCTGGTCAATAAATACTAATTAACTACTTAATTTCTTACCAAACATGCCTATTAATTCACTTTGAAAGGCCACTGGCACTGATATACTGATTCAATGGAACTTTAGTTCAAACTTGGCGCCATCTAGTGCTTATCAAAATTAAAACACTGTATCATGATACCTCATCAGCTGTTTTGACACATAACTATCCTACATTCACCAAATGGATATTTACGGGTTCTCAAATCATCAACAATAATTAACACCTACAACAAAGAAGTTAAGCAATAGCATTTATCCTGTGATTGTTTGTTAGCCGCCTGGAATCATCACTCTCTGTGGTGCAGAAGGTGATCAGTACTTCCTACTGTGTGTGTTGTTCAAGAGAGCTTCTTAAATGTTAAAGCCCGCTGTGATCATTGCAACCTCCCTCTTAAAAAGATAAAACATGTTAAAATATGTTCTTAAATAAATATAAATTATTAGATTTATATTTAGAAAATGAAAAAAGAGTCTTCATATTTTAAAAACCGTTCCTGTCTACATTTCTATTTGTATTTATTTTTTAAGAAATTTATAAACCAAAGGATTTTTGAGGTGCCAATATTGACCCAGTCGGTCACGCTTTCATTTCCATCTTTCATTCTACCGGTTTACCGTCTGATCAGAATCTTATAAATAAGGATTATTAACCCCTTTGTTATCTCAGGGTCAAGGTGACACAGGGGCAACACAAGGGATACCTCAAATGCATCCGTTTTCAGGCATTCGGCTCACCGTGACCCTGAGATACCACAAGGGTTAATAAATGCCCAGGTAGAGGTCAAATAATAATAAATAAAAAAACTGTTTCTGCTCAAAAAAGTTCAATTGTAATGCATGCATTTGTGAAGATCTAGATTTATAGATATTTCTATGTAGACTGATACATTTAAAATGTAGAATTTGATTTTCTAAATCCTAAAAAAACTCAATTTTATGTTGAGGATTCTTAAATGTACCATATTAAATGTCTAATTAATTCTTGCAAAGGAAAATGTGGCTATTTTTAAAAGTCCATTAGCGTTCTTTGTTAGAACATCATTGTCTTTCAATAAAAGGCCACTTTTAAAAACCTTTCACGAGTCAAATGAGCATCATCTTAAGTGCTAATCTTCTCTTACCGTCATCGTTGCCGAGCTCCTTCTTTGACCTCCATTCCATAGATCTGCTCCTTCAGCTCCAAGTTTCAAACATCAGAGCACATTTTTAATTCTTCAGACCTTCGTCGGACTAAAGATGAGATTGAAATTGCAGGAACCGCTCAAGCATCTAAAACTTGCAGCGGCACGTTCAGTAGCTATCCATTAAATGTCCGTTAGCGCTGAATGAACAAGCATTAAACTTTTCAACTGAGGTACAAATTGAAAAGCTTTAATTGCAAAGTGACCCCAGACTTTGTAGTTCAATGGACAATCTTTTAATTGCTTTCACACCCAAACCTTCGTACGGATCAGGTGTCCAAGCGTTTTGCTTCGACTCATGTCAAACTACTTTATGTTTTCAGGGGCTGGACTCAAAGTTAAGTTTTGACATTAGGAGAAAGAAATGGCCTTCAAATTACATTTAGAAACAATTTCTACAAACATGAATCAGCCTGTGTGCGTCGTTGCAAACCACCCGACCTAAAAATCATCATGTGACCTCTGCGACCTCTCACTGAAGATACTGATGAAACTTGATGAGGTCAAGGGGGGCACAAGGAGGCAGATGACACCCATGAAAATTTCAATATGTCCATGTATGTTAAATTGATTCAATATTCAACATTTCCTGAATTTTAAACTACTTCTGCAAATTGTAAAGGGGTGCAAAGGGGGACCCCTGTGAGATTAGGTTCAATTTCAAGGACATATACATTATGTTTAATACATATTAAACAAGTAAAACTACCTAAATATTGGCTCATTTCTGTACTTTTAAGGCCCATAATTCACCTGTAATCATCTCCTCCCCTTTACTTTGACTTGTATTTACTTCATAACCTTTACCTTAATAAGATATGAACAAAAAGAAGATATAAATGCAGTTTATTTTTTCAACTGGATCCAGAGACTAAGGGCTTCCAGCAGCTGCCATGTCACTATGATTCCAGGCGGCTCGTGTTTAAGAAGAGATTAGATAACATGTGGAAAAGAAAAAGCCAAGGATAAGTCTTTAAAAAGATACACTAGCGGTTCCAAATGTATCAACAGGCACCTCTGCGTGGACAGCCTTGGATTGCTGCATGAAAAACCTACAGCTCATTAGGCCAAGTTTACATTGACACTCGGAAGTCTTTTTGTATTTTGTGTTGCTCATGTAGTAAGTAAGTAAGTAAGTAATATTTATTTATATAGCGCTTTTCGAGACCAGGGTCACAAAGCGCTTAAACAATCAAAACAATACTCAAAAAAGTACATACTTTAAAGATCAAGATAATACTGAGAACAACAATGTTTCCTTTTTTTTTTTTTCAAAAAATGAGGCAATAAATCGGACCTAGATATTTGCCATTTGGAGTTTTTAAATCCATGAAATTTGTCATTAAATAATATATTTAGATAAATTGTAGGTACCATAATTAAATTCTTACCAACAGCATTAACTTTTCAAGTATTTGCTGTAGAAATAATATAGCTGAACTGCTTAATAACCAAAGGATTCATCGTTAGTTTTTCATTATACATTAGATTTGAGTTTCCAGTTCCCCAAACGCATTCTTTTAGCTAGAAGGCGTTACCGTAATGTATTTTCCACTTACACGCTGTGTCTTTTAATCATATACAATAAGTATCCACTTAATAAACGACATCAGGACTGAAGTTCTTTTAATTCCATGTAAAGGAAAAGATAACATTTGGAAAACTGCTTTATGAAGCTTCAAAAGCCCATCACTATGAATTGAAAGTGATTTCTCAATATATATTATTTTATGACAGCAGATTGTTTCTCAAATAGGTTGGTTATGCTATGTGGTACTGTTGAACCTCAATATTATGGTACAAGATAATACTCAAGCATGCAAATTTTAAAACTTTAAAAGGTCAAGACAACAAAGTGAAAAACACTAAATTAAGAAAAAGTAAGAAAGTAAGTAATAATTAGTTATTTGTAAAACGCCTTTCACAGACCGGGGTCACAAAGGGCTTTAACAACAAGACAATACTCAAGCATGCAAATTAAAAAACTTTCAAAGGTCAAGACAACACAGAGAAAAACACAGCAGTAACAAGAAAATTAAGAATTAGTAAGTAATAGTTATTTGTAAAGTGCCCTTTTAGACCAGGATCACAAAGCGCTTGAACAATTTAAAGCAATACACATTTAAAAATACCGAAAAATAACAATCTAGAATGTCAAGACACATAAGACCAACACAGGAGTCCTAGAAAATCAGGGAAAACCTGGAAGGATTTCTATCCTCTGGTCTGGAAGCGTGTTCAGGAACCATCAGTAGATTCTGATCCACAGACCTCAGAGCCCGAGCTGGGGTGTAAGTCTGGATCAGATCACTGATGGAAGGTTTAACCATGAATAGATCTAAAAGTAAGAACCAGAAATGTTAAACAACCATGACTACTAACAGTAATACTTGTATCAGGTTACTTAAGTGTAGTTATTTCCATTGATCATTGTTCTTTAAATTTGCACTTTGTTCTTGTTTTTGTTCCATCGTCTGCTGTGAACTGGAAACCCAATTTCCAGAAGGAGATCTCCAGAGGGATTAATAAAGTCAATATATCGAACAATGACTATGGATATTATTTAATTATATGTTTACATTCAAATATATATTCTGTATGAATCATTATTAAATATTTTCAAAAATGTTACCATTTACCAATGTAACTAAACCCATTGATATACCATTTGTTTGTAATCTTAGTGTTTGCTGTACCTGTGATTAAGCTGTTGAACAAATGGTTAAAAAAAAAGAGGTTTAATAGATCGTTTTAATGTAACTGCACATTGTCCTTTTAAATAAACTGAAACTGAAATTGAACTTCTTTATTATCTGCGGATCAGTAATGTTTGTATATTTTTGAATCCTCAAGGGCATGTATGTTCTTATATATCCAACCATTACAAACGATCTTATGATTAAAGAGGGGACGATTTATGAGCAAAGACAGGATGTATAAAAACACAAGTGATCACTAAGTTGTCTTTGATTTATGGATGTCTATCACCGTATACTAAACGTTTCTTGGCTCTTCTTAGATCACAACTAGTCAATGTTCCTGTACAGGAGAAGGCAACGTAGACGTGACCTTCACTGTGTCAAGTAAATATTACACTAATGTTGGCAACTATAGATCAGTGGCGACTAAACGCGTGCTCGCTCATCTCCGGCATCAGGACTATAACGGTGCCAGAGAATCCATTTGCTTTGGGACAGTGAATGATGCATGTTTGGCCTGGACTCCACAGCTTTGATGATGCACTCACTTCTGAGATGAGGACGGCTCGGATGACACGTTCAGAAAGAAGACTCGTCCTCTAAAATCATCCTGATTAATCATTTTATCATGATCAAGTTGTTTTCGGAGGGGGGCCGTCGGAATACCTGGAACATTTTGTCTGATCTCTCAGAAAAGAAAAACAATCCAAGTCAGATGGTTTTTGGAAAAACTGCTGAGTTTTCATCTATATTTTGGGCATCATTATCATACCTTCTACTTCTTCAGCAGGAGCGTCAATGTATGCTTTTGTGAGATAAGCTTTACAAAAGAAAACAAGTAAAGGTTATTTGTAATGTCACAATGTAAAGATCTTTCTAGACCAGGGTCACAAAGGGCTTTAACAATCAAAACACAGTTAAACTAAGTTATGTAGAACTACTTTTAATCCGCTTATAGTTTCTTATAGGTTATAGTTTCAGGTAAGTCATCATTTTTAGATTTCCTTGGACAAAAGTTAAAAAAAGAAAGTCCATGTATTTTGCTGTCTGACTCATCGTGATGTTCTGATGAAGCTTCATGAAGCATTGTCCACATTAACATCATTTTGATCAATATTTAGACGACGTTTCTTCCTATTTCAAATCCGTTCTTGTATCTCAGGCTAAAATCTCAAGTCTCAGTAGAACTGCTGATCTGAAAACACAACGTATGTTTATACTTCTGTATGACTCTGATGTGTC
Organism: Callionymus lyra; assembly: GCF_982586985.1. NCBI lineage: Eukaryota > Metazoa > Chordata > Actinopteri > Syngnathiformes > Callionymidae > Callionymus > Callionymus lyra. Next base: position 5,708,713 of record NC_141821.1, read on the forward strand.
TGTTGAGGCATCATGAAGCTTCATTCAATAGTCCATTACTAAGAATATACGTACATTAAGTGATGACATTGAAACTACACTGACTTAACGTCAAAACAATTGTAGTTAATCCTATGATGTTACCGACATATTAATGTCGTGATGTTCCGATGAAGCATCATTCTCATATCGCAGTCAAAGAGATGTGACTCTCGCACAAAACGCAGGGCGCCATCTACTGACCTCTAAATACATGGATCCTTTTCATGAAGCTTCATCAGCTCACCACTACTACTTTGACCCTACATCATGGAATACTTAGAGGTTTACTCTGAGGCACCCGGAGCCTCTGCTACAAACAATCTTTGATTGAAATCTTTTTCTCTTTTTTTTTTTTATATCGAGCTTTAAACAGTTCTATGGGATTTGAAGTTCACTAGTGGACTTAAGTAGTTGTGTTTAGCCCGACAGGAGACTACATTTCCCATGAGCACTCGCTAAACGTAGCAAAAGTTGCCATGTCCCGGTTTGAAGCAGTTGATGAATGTTCTCTTTCCAGACTTCCATTGATGAATAAATGAAGGATGATATGATGAGGTAATGAATCAGATTGTGGATATAGAAAAATGATGTAAGTTATTGTAAGCTTTGTAAATAACATAACTCCAACACTACCAGTGCGATATGTAGCATGTTCACACCATCAAGAACTTTTACAGTTAAAATAAATAACACACAAAACACCTCAAGTCAAGGTATACGAGTCATTCAACTAGTTTTAAGTTGATGTGTCATCACAAGTTTTATGAAAATATTTTAGTACAAAAATATTAAGGTTCCCAAAACTACCCAGAGCTGCTTTAATACAAGACAGGCGTTAGTCGACATGAGGGCGAGTAGAAAATGAGGAAAACCCGAGTTTTGGTTGAACCATCACTTTAACATTATTGTAATCGCTTGTCAAGTTGGTAAACTGCTCATTTTGAAATACATTGAATCTAGTGATGGGTCAAAATGCTCAACAATGTCGCTGATACATTGGTGACAATGTCATGAAACGGTGAAAATAATGTTTCATGATACATCGTCTTGATTTTAAAAGGCCACTAGATGTCACTCTCTGCTTTATAACCTTTGGCTCTGATCATCTAATGCAGTGATACCTCAAAGTTTTTAAAATAAATAAGAAAGTGTACCATAAAACCTCATCAGCTGTTTCATGAAGCCTCATCAACCCATCGCTGATATCTATATAGATATATCTAGATATCTATCTATCTATATCTAGATATCTATCTATCTATATCTAGATATCTATCTATCTATATCTAGATATCTATCTATCTATATCTAGATATCTACCTACCTATATCTAGATATCTACCTATATCTCTATCTATCTATCTATATCTCTATCTATATCTCTATCTATATCTAGATATCTATCTATCTATATCTAGATATCTATCTATCTATATCTAGATATCTATCTACCCATATCTAGATATCTACCTACCTATATCTAGATATCTACCTACCTATATCTAGATATCTACCTATATCTAGATATCTACCTATATCTCTATCTATCTATCTATATCTCTATCTATATCTCTATCTATATCTAGATATCTATCTAGATATCTATCTATATCTATGTAATATATACACACAAATCTTATGGACATGGATATGTATTACTTTTGGCTCTTTGTACTGCCCATGGTTCAGACGCCATGTGTGCAATTACTTTATGTATTTTGGACGACAGGTCTTTGACACTTTTGTCTGAACTCTCAACATATTATTTCATCATTTAGTATCACTAATGCCTTTTCTACCATATCTCTTTTTAATATTTGAAATCCTTCTTTGACTTCAAACAATCAACATGTCGCATACTTACTGTTAAAATTGGTATCTTAAATTGTATTTCCCATTATTCTGCATATTTTGTAAGTATCCGGGCAGATCCCGCTGTTGCCCCGTGGGGAAAATAATGTTTGCTACTTCAATCCTTTTTTTTTTTTTCGTTTATGGATGGGTAAGTCATAGGTAAATAAATTACCTCCCACATATTTGCTCCACTCAAAAAACTTGCCGCAAGGACATTTGTTATTTTTTGCAATATCCAGATTTCAGGGTTTTGTCGGTTAAATTCTCTTCATGTAATAACACTGTAATCCCAACTCAACTTCTCTGCTGGATGTTGCTAAATATTCATGTAAAAAAAGAAAAAAAAAGAGTAGAAACAGGGTGCATCCATGCTCATTAATATGAATCCACAAAAACCATTCCGAAGAATGCAAATGATTCCGGTGACCTTGCCCGGCAGGAAAATGAGAGGAATAGGCTGCACACATCATTGTCGACAGACGTGATAGAAGCAAAAAAAGATTCCCTTGAGGCAACAGGAACATCTCTATTTCTTCCTTTCCATCCGACTGAGCTGTCGGATGAAGTTTGAAAACGTTGCAGAGAATAGAAAAATACATTTTTTTTGTTCTCATCTTGATGCATCCAAGAGTTTCACAAGTACACAATTGTGTTTAAAACAAATGTAAAATAATTGCATACATTTGAAAAACGTGTGTGAGTCTAAATAGTCCAATTTTTTTTTTTTTTAGATGAACATTTAAGTATAAATAGTTTTTTGCAAATCATTTCTTTAATAGTGTTTAATCATTTCTTTGTGTTATTTCCTTTGAACTTTGTGCCTTATATTTGGAATTGTCATCCCTTGCACTTTGTTCCTTTCCGTCCATCCATCCATATTAGGATTTGAATATGAATCCTTTGGGATTCATTAATTTTGGATTTATTTTCCACAAAATAGGTTTGTTTGCGTTTTGTAGTTCATTTAAAAAAAAAATTAAAGTTTAATTTAGCTCATTTAAGTGTCATGCGACTGTAGCATCAAAATTTGTACCCATTTGACTTACTTTAATTTGACATTACAGTAATAAAATGTGATGAAAAATCTGAGTCTACGTAGAAACAAGTCAAACGGGTTTCAATGGCGGCACAATATTGTGACGTCAACATCAGATCAGTCCATCCCAAAAGACTTAATGTCGATCAATGTTTTATTTAAACTATGTTTAAACGATTGACCTCATCTATTTTAACAATTTATATTTAAATCATAGCTCTATGAAAAACTGCTGGACGTCTCAGGTCATGCGTTAACGTTTCGAATGGCAAACAATTGTATATAACTTATTTAATATTGTTTGTTTATCTGTTTTCAGTGGAATCTTTTTGAAATGAATGTTTATATAATAATTCTAAATTAAATGTAAACCAAACTAAATATACATCAATTTAATATAAACTTTAGCTTATCATTTGACAGATTCTTACACACACCGTCAACACTTTACCAGCATTTCTTTGTTCACAAACATATTTATAAAACTGGTAACTTATAGTGACAAATATTTGAATTGAGTTTCTTGTGCTTATTGAAGTATCATTTACTCACCATGATGTCCAGAAGCAAAAGGGGTTAAAGGTGGAAGACTTCCTGCTTTTAACTCCTGGATGACATCATCAGTGAGGTCACACGGGCGTTACCATCTCCGTGGGGGGGGGTTGTAGATTTTGAGGTAGTTTGAAATGTAGTATGAATATAATGGGATGTATTTCAAGGGTGGATGTGTTTGAGAGAAAGTTATGTGATTCCAATGGTTTGATGAAGTGAAGATTAATAATTGTGAGGCTCACCTGTTCTTGGAACTAATATGAGTCGTCCTTACTGCTTGGTTGAGTCCAGGTGGATTCAGGTCTTGGGCTCCAAGCGAGCAGAAAAGGGCGGTTTTAAATAAAACAACCTGAAACAATATACCAAGTAAAATGGAATGCCCAATATACAGATATGAAAAAAAAAAAGAAAGCATAAAAAATGTATTAGTGGAATATGAATCTACATTTGTATTTTAAAATATATATTAATTAAAGATTCCAGTGAGAATGTTATTCTTTAGTTACATTTAGTTCACAATTGTAAAGAGAATATAAAGTTAGGAGTTATATGTATGTTAGTATTAATATACTGTACATCTACTTGAACACTCTGTACCAGAAGGCGACGATCATGTTCCTCTATATTGGGGAAATCTTTTTTACAAATAAACCTCTTTTTTTTATACTGTACTTGATTCTGCTTTGTGAGTCTGCCTCCCATGTTACCATTCACTCACTCCTGGAACACTCACTTAAAGATTAGCAAGAATAACTGTTTATTTAAAAAAATAAAATAAAAAATGTGTCATGTGCACTTTAGGAGACTTTGTTTTGCAAATATTGATGTTGTTAGTTAAAAGTTTTGCTTTTGCTAAAAGGTTTGATGATGATAAATTGAATAAGGAATTATACATTTTATATTACTTCCTAGTTTCCTGATTAAATGGAAGTTGAGCGAGGGGTCATTGTCATCCTTTCATCTTCCACTTTTATTCATAACAAGAAACTGATTCTAAGAAAAGCACAAAGATAGACGCCTTCATAATATAAAAACATGATTTATGTTTTTGAACAAGCAACGAAAGTCCAAAGCTTTAATTCAGGGGAACAAACTTTTCATCTGTGACCATAACAAAGCCTCATATCATCAAACAAGACTCTTATTTTAACAGACATAATGAAAAACTCGTAACACACCCCCACACCCAACTATATCTAAGCCTCGGCCACTGACTTTATTAGCAGCTAAGAAAAGAAAAACAGCTTCTGTGGTTTCTCTTTTGACTGCATTACTTTTTGTCCTTATCTTGGGCTGGATAATTAAAATCATGCTGCTTATATACATGCGTTTGTCTGCGCGTCTGAAGGTGGAGAAATAGTGCGGCCAAGCAAAGGTTGTGCCACAGAACCTTTATTAATTGATCCCCTGAGAAGATAAAGAAAATAAGTTAAAGAAATAAACCAAAACAAGATGTGAAAGAAACAAAAATGAGCAACAAACTACAAAAATGTTTTTTTTTTTCTTGGAAGTTAATGAATACTTGGTAGAAGAAGGTCATTGTTAAACAATCAATTGCTTCAGAAACAACTGTATTCCTAAAAAACTGGTTCATTAATGAGAGTCAAATAATTCAGCACAACAAAACAAGAAAGATATTAACAACACAAAGTCTTCCTCACAGGATCAAGGGACTATCGTAACTTTCCTGGCTAAAGGAGAGATCAGTTTAATGTCAAAATTAATTTATGAGCTCACTAGATAAAATATTCAATATCATTACGCTGTGTGATTATAATATAATAGTAGCAACATTGTTTTACTTTCAAACCTGAGACGAAGGTTTAACAAAACAGGTTTTTTCTTCAAAATATATAAAAGGAATGTACATAATATATATTACATAATCTGTATTTCCCTGCTTTTATTTACTTGTCAATATTAAAGACATTTGTTCACTTTTCAATTTTAATTATTTGTTAAACTTTGTGTTATCTCAGGGTCAAAGTGACCCGAAGGCCCGAAAACAAATGAATGAAGTAATTGTCTTGGACCCAGAGACAAAACAAGGGTTAAACATAGGGCTTCATCAAAATATTTTTTTCATAATGTAATATTTTAGTTTTTAGTTTTTGAATACTGTATTTTTCGATTAAATAAGTCCTGTCAACAGATAAGAAGAGGACGAAATAAGGTAACTAGCTACTTGGTAATGTTTGCAAACTACTTTACCTACTCTAAGATCTACTACTACTTTTTAAGCTTTTTCTGTTTCAGGTCATGGTTATTTCACCCTCATGGATCTGTTGTCATGGTACAGTATGTTCTTTGGCTTTCAGTTTCCAATCTCCACAATAGTACACAACATAATATTGTGTCGCACACAGATTACACGTATCAAGTTTTGTTCAAGTGGGTATGGAGCAGAGGAAGGAATCAAATCAAAGCGAGTTCAATAAATGGATTCTCCCATCACGAACAAACACATGTCAGCTAGAGAAGGTCTTTGTCTGAGCTGTTTGGTTTAATTATAATTCTCCCAGCTGCCGTCTTTTAAGCGCATAATTGGCTTTAAAAGGCCATTTCAGTCGGGTTTTGCCTTTTCCTGTTCGGCAGACTCCCAGAGATCGGATGGGTGCTTTTTCAATGACTCCCAAAGGAAATACTTCCCCCCAAAATTACAGGTTTCTTGCTCCTTGTCAGACAAAATGACTGGTATTACAGCAGCGGCAGAAGATAAACAGAGGGTGCTCGGATGGACAGAAGGGGGGGATGTATAAAGATTGTTTCACTGACTCGACCTGCTTTATATCCGGTGTTTAGTAACATTCAATCAAACCAGTACAGCGCTGATTTCCAGTTGCACAATCGGCTTTTCTGAGAAAAGGTTTCTCAGGATGAGAGCAGGTGATTTTCTGTCGGACTACACCTCGGCGTCCAGATCTCCTGCCTTTTAAATCTTCTGCATGAGCCACAGCTGGCATCCGTAGATAGCAATGAGCTTTTCATTGCTGCCATTCACCTCTGCATATGCCACTGTAATTGTTTATCGCTTTGATTCTCGCTCCGATTGTGCATCTCCCAGAAAAGCAGCGAGCAAACCTTACAAAGAAAACACGGGGCTGTGTTATCAGCACAGATGAATGGGCACCTGCTTTGTTAATATTTTGCAGAGGCGAATCATGGACGAGAAAGGGGAATGATTTCCTGTTGCCAAATTGAAATAGAAAACAGCTCCATATCAGTGGAGATGTATTTCCATATTGGCAGCTATCCCCTAATCTATGGAGTTTTTTATTTTTTCACACCAAAGACTGCCTGTATTTAGATCAAAAGTAGAGATTTATGTCCAAGCAAAATGAGCAGACTATCAGGAGTCCCATCTTTAGAGATATGAGGGACACAAAGAAGAGCCCGAATCAAATGTTGCAAAGGAGCATGGAATAGAAGTGATGACAGAACGACGTTGCATCCCACCGATGTCGACAGCGTGTCCTTGTAACATGTGTCATTGTGAGACGCGGTAATTGTCTAGAAGTCGCATCTCCGGCGAGAATTGAAAACATGGATGTATTTGCATGTCTCACAGACACTCATTTCACGCGCCTTCGCCTCATCTGCCGTGAATCAAGGTGGATCTTTGGCAGTCAACATCCTTACATCATATGTCACCGCGGAATGATTAACTGTCAGGCTGTGACAGGAGCAGAAGCCGGGTTTAAGCTGGGAGTGGAAATAGAAGGAATGTCTGTGTTAAGTTACTCTGTGATCACACAACTGTTGTGCCGTCCTTCACGGTTGCTGTCATCTTCAGATTTTTTGGGGGGGATTTCAATGGTCATTTCATGTCAATTCCGCAGATTTGTTGGCTCAATTAAATATAAATGTATATAAAAGGATGAAAACCTTTCATGTTAATGTTATTATTTGTCTTGTTATTATGAACATACATTCTACACTTTCTTATCATTTTAACCAAAATAATGGACATTTGTTTGTGTCCTATGTTGTATTAGTCCTTAACTCTCAGGGTCTCAAGCATCCAATTTGTTTATAACTTGATCGTTGTTTCGACAATTTTGCTAGTAAAATGAAGTCTGTTAAGCTAAAATATACCACAATGCATAACTGTGTACATGGCAACCTTTTGTTTTCTGGGTTGTTTTCTTCCTGTAAAGAAATGTGAAGTACGGTGTGAGCAGTCAAACCCTTTTTTGTGTAATGATTTTCTAAATTTTTACTCTTTATTGCAATATAAACAACTTTAGCTGCTTGTTTGGCGTCAGTGCCTTGTTCAAAAGTCATGTAATGTGAAAAAGAACAACTCTCCTGACTCAAGTTCAGGTTTAAGTTATTTTATTGTCAAATATAAATGTTTCAATGTTGTTCAAATTCTTTCTCTACAATATGCAGTAAGTCCCTCATCACTACGATTATTACTTTTACTATATAGTTCTTCACCATTTGAAATTTGGACGAAAAAGAGGTTACGAGTGCGGAGTCCATTATGACATAACAACGGCAGGGATTGATGACCTGCTGTGACAAACCTCGATCCAGCTCAGTTCACAACTACTTCAAAGTGTCACCGGATAATTGTTTTTTAATGATACACTTCTGTTTGAAAAGGATAAACAAAACTGGCTCCTTAAGATGCCTGGTTCAAAAATATGACTGCAGATTGTGGAGAGAAATTGCATTTCATTTAAATCTGTCACTTATTTTCTACTTACGTCTGGTTATGTTGATCATTTAATGCTGGAGACATCCAAACATTGTATTGTCAGGATTTATACATGCACTGAACTTGAACTGCCACATTTAAAATTGTATTCAAGTTCTTTTTTTTTTCTTTTTTGCATCATTAGACACAGATGGTTTCCGAAACACTGTTTGCCACAAGCGGAATTCAAATAGTTTCTTGTTACACTTTCAAGTACAAGCTCAGTGGATGCAGGATCTTTGGAGGCGCCGTCTTTATTGTTCTGGGCAGAAGAGATCACTCAAGCGCTGTTGCAACCGTGAATGACATTTGATCTAGACCTTCATGTCTCCTGTCATCTGTCATGACAGTAGACATGAGGTAGCTCTCGCGGGTCTGCTTTGTGGTGTTGCAGCAGATGTTTTGAAGCTCATATGATCTACTGACGGTGATACCCGCTCGTCCTCTGCATGGTGTCGTCACTATTTTTCAGCATATCCAGACAAATCCGCGTCAATTGAAGGGATATTAAATCATGTAAAACATATAATCCATTGTGTCAGCGTCTTTAAAAAAGAAATATTTTCCAGAATAGGATTTGTATTTTTCTGCATACGCCCATAGCTTCTTACCCAGCAAAAGCCAGAGTGTTCTTTCATCCTAATTATTTGGATGAATGGTTTTCACAGCTCGCTTTCAAAGGGAATAACAACAGATTATCCTGAAGGGAAAGGCTATTGTTTGATGCAGTCACATTCAGATTCTACCCCCCCACAAAAAAACAAAAACCCAAAACAGTTTTAATTATGAGAAAACTTCAGAGGTCTTTCTCAATGATGCAAGTTGGATTGTTTTTATGTAAATCCTCGTTGCCTTTGAGATGAATCCGTACATTTTGTGATTAGAATGATTGTCCCGACAAAACTGCTTATTAGGCTGCAGCAACAGACTCCAGATAATAATAATAAAACGAGATAAAAGGAGTTGAGTTTCTAGCCTTTTTAAAAGCAGGAAAATACGACTGATGAAAATTCCACTCTCAATTCAAAACATTTTATAGATTAATCATAGGTCACCCTGTAACTGAAAAGCTCCTACCATTTCCAGAAGAATCAAATCTGTACCATTAAGCAATAGCTACAGCATTATCTTCAGCACTGTATGTTTGGAAAAGAAGTTGCAGTGCAAGGTTCGAAGCTCCGAACCCTCTGCCACAAGCTCTGCAATTGAGCTCAATACATGGAAAACATTAAATACATTGAAAGCATAAATTAAATCATAACGTAGAGTCTGATGGTCAAGGGTTAGTTACCTCTGAAAGACTCAATGTTAATGTAGAATCTAATGTAAACACTTGTTGGTCAAGGCTGTTGTAGTTGAATTTACTTTAACAAAGGGACCTCCTCTATTCCTCTATTTTTTTAACAGTGATGCTTCTTTGTTTTATTGCTGTTAAGTTGTTTTATCGCAACCTTTGAGCCAAAATCAAATCTGCAGTGGAACGATGGCTGCAGAGATCAGAATACACTCTAGTACAGAGGTGTCCACACTTTTTCGGGTCACAAGCTACTTTTATAACGATCCAGTCCAAAAGATCTACCACAAAATTTGCTCAACATAAGTAAGTACATACTTTACTCAAGAATAGTTCATTTACAGACATGAATAGTGGCTCATTTAAAACATCTTCAGATGTGTATTCTTATTAAATTCATAGGATAAAAGTGTTTTACAAATAGTCATCACGTGATGGTGTATTAATATATCTGTTTTTAAGGTTGTGTCTACGATCACGTGATCAAATGAGAGGAAAACCGGCTTTATCTGCTTTCATTTCAACCTGACGTGACATAAAATAGTTATTGAGAGGTGAATTCATACAGACGAGCACAACTGAAGGCCTATGTGTGAAATGCAAGGCCTGCCACTGCAACATACAGACCAGGTCAAGAAAAATACTTTTCTAGACAGTGGAGGTCAAGACTTAAAATACTACAACACTAGTAGCAGAGATAATGGTGGCTCTTATTAGTTGACATGTACAATTTACAAGTCCTAGATGGATACATGTAAAAGTCACAACTTACCATAACTAGTTTACTAGTGACTTCTGTTTTAATTACTTGTTAAAATGTATGGACTAAATTTCCCTTGCACGTTAACATGCTGCATTTTGTGAGGCAACATGTCCACTAGTAATCCTCAATTCATGCTCTTCTAATTGTTTTTATTTTGTAACTAGTTAACTAGTGTGCATTATTCCTCTCACTAGTTTAATAGCAAAACTTTCAGGTCCACTAGTGTTGCTGCAAAAAAAATGTTACTAGTAAACTAGCAACTGCATTACTGTCACTAGTTCACTAACATATTTGATCAAACTAGTTTACTAGTAAGGGCAGAAGAGCTTGAACTTGTCGACTGGTACATTTTTTTCAACTTTCAATAGTCATGTAAAACTGCAGTTCACCAGTAAGCGTAATTTAGGTTTATCAAATTAACATGTGAGCGTTTTTGAAACTCACTAGTGAACTAGTGTGTTTTTGACATGTGATATCAAGGATAAATCCTCACTTGAGCTCAACAGATGAAAAGATATTTTATTTAAAAATATTACTTTTAAGGGCATTTCAACTATATTTTTTGCACTATTTATGAGGACACTCAAACAAGTTTAATACAAGAACAAGTGCATCGAGAAGTGCTTGTCCTTTAGCAGAAGCCACAGGTCGGTCAGTAGAAAAAGGTCAAAGTTAATGAACTTTCAGTCACGTTGATGTATTCGTTCTCGCTAATTTAGATGCTGGAAATGGAGAACATGAGTGTTACTAGAAATGCAGGAGAACGATCCTGACCCTTCACCTGTTCCCTCAACAAAAAACTTCCCAAAGCGCTTGTTTGTCGCATCATAAGTCAAATCCGACCTTCAATAGTGAGCGCTATCTTTCTGAGAAAAAAAAACATTACACGTCGCGTTTTCTTTGCCCTTCAAACTTTAAAGAGAAATAATGGAAGCATTGCTTAATGTCAATTTTCACACAACAGAAAGCTGTTCCCCGAGCAGCATCATGAATCATGCATAAACACGCTTCGGCTAAAAGTTCTCCTAATGCCTCTGTTGGTCATATTTTTCCCAGCTCAAACAGAACTCAACCTTTAGTTCAATATTTTCTCATCTACGTACGTTTCCAGCGAAGGCGTTTGACTTATTTATTCCGAGTGTGTCTGCACAAAAGGGGGAATGGGAAATGAAGTCGATGCCTTCTGACTTCTGCTACACAACTTTAAACTGCTTTTTGAATCGTAGACAAACGACTCGCGAGAGTGAGGACATTGAAGAATTGTGTAGAATTAGTGCACGCTCTGTGATTTCCCTAGCATGGGATGTAGGACGGGGGGGGAAGGTTTGCTTCTCTTTTTTTTTCCTCAAGTGTTATCAACCGGTCGAACTGCTCAGGAGTAGATTTGGGTTCTTATTTTGTGAAGAAAAGATTGAGACCACCCTGGAAAAATCCTTACAGAGTTACTAGTTTTCATAATACATAATTAGTTCTACAGTTAAGCCATCATTATATATAATTTAAGTAATGAATAATTGGTACCATTTTAGTCATCAACTTGTAAATGTATTTAGATCGCTTTGAATTGAATTGAAAGTGATTATTTTCAGAGTAATCTGTTCTTTTTTAGAGTTATAGCCAAAAATGTTTGTTCATTTTAATGTAGCGACTGGAGCTCAGTTGTTCTGTCTTCATCTTCGTCCAAAAAGACACTTAAAAACATCCAAATACCTCCGTACTGCTCGTCTGTGACGTCCCTCTTGTATTGAAGCCTGAGCAGTTGTTCAGAAAAATAAAAAATTAAATAATAATATTTTCTTTAGCTGAAGAACCGAGGCTAGCAGCGTAATTCTGAAACATGAATTAACGTGAACTGGGAGCTTCTGCTACAAAAAAGCTTAAAATATATAGACGTTCTTGAATTTTTTGAATCGCTCATGTTAAGACTTCAATACAAGATGCCAGTTACAGACGAGCAGGTCGCAGGTATTTTCATGTTTATTGGTGTGTATTTATGGTCAAAGAAAAGTGAGCACCTTTCATGACTGTCATATGGACATACATTTCTTCCTGTGACTCCAAAAAAGACACTGATAACTCTGGAAATCAACATGAGGGTGAGTAGAAAATCTGTGAAATTTGTATTTTGGGAGATTTCATTTTAACCTGAATGCGCAGCTCTCTATCATGTCATTCGGTAATAATAATTAAATGGAAAAACCCAAAGTTTTGCTATGTGCCTTCAATCTTCAGGTTTGTAGTATAATGCAGACAAAAAATAAAAAGGGCTTCTCCCTCCCCTCATCTTCAGCAACTAGTTGGGCCCAAAAAAGAATAAAAGCTATTTTGTGGATAAAAGAAAGAGCTTCTACAACGCCATCTTCACCGGTCAAATGTTTTTCTCAAAAGGTCAGATGACATTTCATCAGGGCCATCAGGGCACGACATCAAAATCAATTTCCAACAAAACAGGTTTCTGATCTGTTCCCTTTTGGGTCACATTCTGAGTAATGGAAGGCCGGCTACCTGATTGCTGCCGTCGAACGACATGGCTGGTCTGAAATATATCAAATAAAAAAGTTTACATTTCTGGTCATTTCGATCTTTGTTAATCATAAGTTTTCTGGTTGTTTTATCAAGAATCTAGCGTTTTTGAAGCATTATTGATTATACAATTATTATTGGCCAATTACAAGTTTTATCAATGAAAACATATATCATTTTAGAATATTTAGATTTTCTCCCCCATATACTATATATATCCTGAACCCCAGCTCTGTGACACAACATGGATTATTTTAATTTAATTTAATTTTACTACTATATCAAAAAAAAAAAGTGTTGATGGGATTGCTCTTTTGTCAATGAAGGAAATAAAGAATTTTTCTTCAAATAAAAAATAAATAAAAATCAAATATACAAGACGTTACAGGAAAGTAGTATGGAGGTATTTGGATGTTATATAGTGTCTGTTTGGACCGAACGACAACTGACATTTTTTCCTTTAACTCTAAAGAGGAACGGATTTCTCTGAAAATGATGATGAAATTGGAATGTTTGGGTAACTAATTCTCTTTAACACTTTCTCTTGGCAGATGCTTTTCTACCCTTTTTTTTGGACACCCAACCTTCTAGAACCAGAACCGCCGGCACTTGAACTTCCACTCACACCAGTACTACCGACCTCTTTGGCATCAACGCTCTCCTCTCATCTTTTTAATTTAAATAACTATGAGAAACCATCAATCAAGGCTGCGTTATTTTTAGTTTTTTTTGTAATGAACATAATATTTATTCATTTGCAATACTATCTTGAGCAAACATACTAGGGTCATGTTTCCTTAAAAACACATATTTATGCTTATTTGAAAATGTGAATTCTAAGCTCCAGCTGTTGTTCTATAAAAGGAGAAGGATGCAGTTGGACGAGCTGTTGGACTGACCACCGGGTGAAACATTCGCCGTGAATCTCTGGAGAATGGTACGGAAACAGCCTGGAATAGTTCACACATACTCCACCATTCCATATTTGATTCTCTGCCTTTGCTAAACTGCGTTTCTCCTGGGATCATGCTGTTGTACTTTTCAAAGCTGTTAAAAAAGTGACCCAATTCCACCCGAAAGACTTTCTCTTCCGTTTCCTGTGAATTTATTCTCTTTGCAAATGTTCCAAAGTACTTTATTTAGAAATACTGAGCCATAAATCATGTCAGTTGAGATTTAGTGTGCATTCTTGCATCCGTCGAATACCACTCTTCCACCTCCTTCACTTGCTTTTCTCTTTTTATATCCATGCGAGTAGGAACAATACAGCAGGGGTGCATTTCTTCAGCATCAAAGTAAATTTAAAACGTGTTAGCGCTATTAGCTTGTGCCTCGCTGATCTTAACAGACTTACATCTAGTCATTATCCTACGCTTGAAGTCACACAGTTCATTCTGGGAATCTTCAGAGATTACGTTAAAATCACTTATGTACAGGCTTGATGTTTTCTCTCGTCTTTATCGGACAAAGTGTACCCAAAAAAAAAAAAAAAAAAAATCACTCACTAATGATTAAAACTAAAAAATGAAGGAAATGAATAATCCTTAAAATAAAAAAAACAATAACAAATCTGGCGCAAGGGTTCATAGAAAAACTTGTTTTTTCAAAATCGAACTATTATTTTGGGCCATCATTCTTAGTTAAAGAGGCAGGTCATTATATCACCCCTGAGTCCTTAATTCAACCAACAGTCAGTGTTTTCCATTACCTAGAATTCATTGCAGTAAATAACAGCTTAGTACAATTATCTCTGCTGCCCCATTTTATACAGTGACTCTTTTGAGGGCCATCAAGCAAAAATACGGAGCAAAAAGCCTAAATAAAACTAACTTTAATATTTTTAAATCTGATATAACAGCCATTTTTCGGATATTTGATTTATATTTACTTAAATCATTTTTATGGGAGGTAAATACTTAATAAATTAACAAAAAAAGTATTAAACAAAGTGTATTGGCAAGAATCTGGCGATTCTAGATATTGCAATATATATTGAGATAGTAAGTACTTGACTCAGTCGTTGCAGTATTTACAGACCACATGACTCTTGACGAAGTCGTAACTGCTTTCATTTGTTTTCAAACAAAAATATGTCCAAACATCAGCTCTAAAAACTGTATCCTCTTGTCCTCAGTCATCCAGTCACCAGCATTTTGCAGGATTTCAATCTTTATTTGGCTACACAGGACGTAATGACTGCTGCCATCCAGTGGCCAGAGTGTAGTGTAAGTAGAATGTTGTATTAACATGTTAAGTATAAATTATTTTTCACAAGCATTATTAAACTCTAAACTATGTTTGGTTTTGTTTTTGCTGTTTTTTTAAATTGATACACTATATTCTATAGTGGAAAAGAATACTGCGATATATTGATATTTTCCAACACCTATAATATTTGAAATTGAACTAGAAACAATTTTTAAAAATTAACATAAAATAAAAATGTTAGTTTCTACGAATCACATAAGGACCACATACAGTATATATGGTCAAAGGGCCACATGTAGCTTTAATGATGTCATTTTGTCTTTGGTAGAAATGTGTTTTTTTACAAGTGATGTCTTGATTAGACATCATGACACAGCTGATGAGGTATCATGATACAGTGTCTTCAAAGACCACAAGATGGCACAAGTTTAAAGGATGCCAGGTTTCATTGAATTAGTAGATCACAGCCTGTCATTAGAAATAGTTCCGGAAAAAATTAAATAATTATAAGGTAATTATATTTTAAGTTCTTTTGTAGCAGAAATCATGATTCTCTCAGTTCATGCCCGACGTCTTGAAACACCTCATGATAGCGATGGGCTGATGAGGTCTCATGAAACAGTTTGGAGGTGAAGCCACTGTGTCATGAAACAGTGTCTTAACTTTAAAAGGCCACTAGATGTCACTCTCCGAGTAATATTATGTGGCTCTGATCTACTAGTGCAATGAAACCTGGCATAATGTTCGAACTATGAGTGACCGCTAGTGGTCTTTCAAAATGAAGACAATGTATCATGATACGTCATCAACTGTTTCATGAAACCTCATCAATCCTTTTTTTTTTTAACACTCCAAATACACCCTTTTTCCTCCAAAAAGACTATAGTCTGCCTTGATGTCTATCACTTCTAAGACCCGGGATTCTATGCCAGGTTTCAGTAATGGCAGGTAATCGTGTTAACAAAGTTTTCTATTGAGAAACAACGATGACAACAAAAAACACATAATGTTTATGTTTCAACTTCAAATCCTGAATTGTTATTATCATGCATTACCATGGAAGCTATTTGGAATTTCTTGAATAGTCAATGAAGTGGATGATAGTGCTGCGGTTTCATAAAGTGCTAGCGCTGCACTCAGATTGCGGTTCGTGGAGGTCAGCGTCACCTTGTTTCAAAACAAATCCTGAAAAAAAAAAAGTGGAATCTTCCTGTGATGGGTGTTTATGTTGTTAGGGGCCTGGAGAGTCTGGCTCAACTGCTGTAAAAAGCCATTTTCCACAGATTCGCGAAAAGATGAAAAAAAACTAAATTACGACGTGGGCGGCAATTTAGAAGTCTGTAGTCATCCGTGGGAATTGCTTTTACTAGATTTAAAACTTCTAAATAGCTTTAATTTACACTTCTGTGTTTAACATCTACTTAAGAATCCACTCCGTCATTGATTTACTCCGTCAGTAACTGCTCGTCCCTCACATAAAGGAGATTCTTTTACTCATAAAACAACTTTTATCGGTTGATATAAAAGGGACAGATCTCCAAGAGTCAGTTTGACGAAATAATAAAGCAAGTCAGTCTGAAAATGCTGATCTTGAGTTTGAGAAAAACAAAGTTGAACTTTGAAATACCGTTTTTGATCAAGCAAGTTTCTATTCATACACATCATGAGAAAACGTTTTTAAACTGTGCAATTAAAGTCTTTCCAAAACAAAATAAAACAGACCAGAGTTGTGCCGAAAATGTTTGAGGCGAAATGAGTTTCTATTGTGATGGCAACACCACGGGGGGTTCCTGTGTAACAGAAACAGCAAATGAAGCGTGATAATAGAGATAAATCCTGGAGGTGTCCCACTATGATCATAACGGGAGAAACATCCCAACAGTTTGATGTATTTTTACTACAATTCGTAGACAAGAGCTCGCATTTAAACGCCATTCTGCATCTGTGGATTCACTCGCTAGATCATCTCGGCAGAGAAATGTCACCTGGTGGCGTCATCTATTCAAGTTGGGTGATAAAAACCTCATGAAGACGTGTGTCTGAGCTCATGATTACTGGAACATCTTTTATCCAAAATCATTTCGTCTGTCTTATAACGGCTCTTTGGAAAGATGTTTCCAGTTATTTCGTTCTACGATGGATTTAAATCAAAACTCCCTGTTCATGTTTGACTTTTAAAGACAAACGTAGAAGATGTGCACCTGGATATTTTTTTGAAATATCACCAAAAAAGATGTACAGTTTCCTCAGGGGCCAGATTACATACTCTTGTGAGGGGGCCAAAAGAAAGGGATGAATGAAAAGAGCTTTACATGATGGACAGACTTAACATATGAATAAAATGAATATTCATTGATCATCATAAAATAATCTTAAGATTTAATGTTATTGCATATTATACATTTTTAATTTAGTCCATTTTAAGATCCGTACTAAAAATAAAAAAGAATATCATGCAAAAGTGTGGTTATGCCTTGATATCCTAAAACCAAGCCTATTAAGCACAATTTATTATTTATTTTTTAAATTTAAAATACCTTTAATTAAGCAATATCATAGTAAAAAAAAAAAAACTCTTCAATTTAAAAAATGTTTAAATAACGCCAAGATATTTAAAGAGTTAAACATTTAAATTATTGGTGATAAGAACGATGTGTACATGGTCTGTGACCTCATGAGTGCAACACAATTATAGGGGCCCATGGGGCCAGTTTCGAATAATAAATGCCCCAAAATTTAATTCATTGTTACACTGAAAATAAAAGGTAATAATATCATAGAATACTTAACTTAACAAGGTGACCCAGATGCGGAAGACAACACAATTACAACGGCTGAGGTGACAAAAATACAATTTAATACAAAGACACAGTGCAAGTACAACGAATGTCCAGCAGATGGTGGCAGTGTAACCAGAGTCCTTTTCTCTCAGTACAACAATTCCAATAATAAGTCCAACAATTATAAATAAAAGTGAGAGTTGAGTCGGGCGTCACTGCAAGTCACGAGAACTAGTGATGTGTCCGACTGTGTCGAGGCTTCGAAGCGTGTTTCCAGTAATCCAGGAAGATTTTCACGAAGCGTGTATCGAAGCGTGTGTTGCTTACGTAGGTCGTGACGTAGTGATGACGTTCGAGGCCTCGTGAACCGGTTCGGTAATCGCTCGGGAACTTCAAAAGCTGGTGAAATTTTTTTTTTTTTTTAAGAAACAGACTAAAGCCAAGCAGTGTAGAATACTTTTAAAAAAAAATAAAAAATAAGTATTTCAGAAAACATTCAAGCACATTTTTTTATTATCAGAAACATTTGCGCACAAAATATACAATGCTCCAAATTGTCCACATGATGGCATGGTCGTGCAAATGAAGCCTCATGAGGCTTTGCTCCAAAGATGAATTACTCGGCTGAGAGGCTTCAGTGGTTCATGAGGCTTCATCTCGCCATCACCAACGAGAGCCACTGGGGAAGAGGAGAAACAAAAATTAAATCCCACTCACCTAAGAGAACAAACTTACTTTACTCTTTGGAGTACCCAGAGTAAACCGGGGCAAAACAAACTCCAAACAGTGAGGCATGAGATTAACTCCGAGAGATGCCTCGGGCTGGAATTGAACCCGTGACCTTCCGCGGCTCAAGCACCACTCCAGTTTGAGTTGATATTGATTTCGACCAAAAAGACATCATTGATTGCGGGAGTCGATAGAGGAACTTTCGCCTCACACTGCAAGGAGTTATTTTTCTATATTAAATCCACGTCTTTGAGATGAACATTTTGTCATTTTTGTCCCACCTCTTGAGACGTCGCTCTCCTCAAAGGTCCTTCAAAGCTATGAATATCCATCTTAACGGTAAACTTTGAAATTCTAAGTGGATACTTGTCCAAGTATCTGATGTCCTTGCTAAAGTATTCTCAAGTATCTTTAGAGACTTTTGACTTTATTTTAATCATGTTATATGATCATTCTATTTGGAGAATAGTCAGCATGTTCTCGGGCACAGCAGACAGTAGAGAAGACATTTCCTCGAATATATATATCCGGTGCGGTGAAAAGCGCTCTGCGTGTTTTTTTCGGGGGTTTTTTGCACCGACGGACTCGTCATCCGTGAAGTGATGGCACAGTGACATTTTCATTTTTGGTTTTCCTACTTCCTGTCACGATACTTTGACTTTTGGTGAGAAAAAAGTTTTTGACGATGACACTTTGGCTGAGAAGGAAGTGTCTCATTAATGCTGGTTACGATTCTGACACTTCTGCATTATACATGCAAAGGACTTTTTATTGAAGACACACATGGCCAGCCAAACACAAAATGTCCCAAATAAGCATATTCTCCAATCCAATGTCTGTATTTAGGTTTCATAACCGTGGTTAGAGATAACACATTTGGTGTTTGAATCCATGTCACAAACCTGTGACACTTTACAAATTCACTCCTTATACTTCTTTTTTTCTCGCAACAGGCGCACAGGGAATGTTTAAAAGCTTCCCAAAGCATGAGGTGGAGTCTCATCACATTTGCTTCCCTTTCTCCAAACATATGGAACAAAGAAACAACTAAATGTATCAATTTATCTGTGAAGTGAAGACAGAAACTACTGTTCAACTATAATCAAACAATTTTCAACTATGATCAAACAATTTTCAACTATAATCAAACATTTTCAACTATAATCAAACAATTTTCAACTATAATCAAACAATTTTCAACTATAATCAAACATTTTTCAACTATAATCAAACAATTTTCAACTATAATCAAACAATTTCCAAATATAATCAAACAATTTTCAACTATAATCAAACAATTTTCAACTATAATCAAACCATTTTCAACTATAATCAAACATTTTTCAACTATAATCAAACAATTTTCAACTATAATCAAACAATTTCAACCATAATCAAACAATTTTCAACTATAATCAAACAATTTCAACTATAATCAAACAATTTTCAACTTTAATCAAACAATTTCCAAATATAATCAAACAATTTTCAACAATAATCAAACAATTTTCAACTATAATCAAACTATTTTCAGTCCCGGATGTGACATTAATGTAGATTTATTTTACCTCAAATATGTCGCTGTGTTCCTATGTAGAGATATTCTAATATCCCATTATTCAAACCTACAAGTTCACATAACTTAAATATTTCATATTTTTCAGTAGTGATGGTAAAACACTTCTTCAAGTGACTTTTACCAAAGTGCTCCAGTCTTTTTTCAAGTCACCTAGTTAATGTTTATAATTTTAGCTCTTTAGTTCTGCACTACATGAGGTCATTCTCTCCATTCCTTCTCTTCATCAGTCAAACTGCCAACAGGTGCTACACCTCCTCATCCAATCACACGATCTCAGCTTCTCCATAGACCAATCATCAGTGACTGTCAAGTTTAAATCGGTGTCACCTGCTGTCAGTGGATCTTCACACCCCTCCCTCGCACCTCCAGTCTTCATGGTTCAAGCGTTGACGCTCGTCTCTGCACTTCAAGTGCCTTGACAGGCTCACCGGATTCAAGATCTCTCTCTGTCTACACTGTTACTTTGCTGCAACTGCTCTCGAAACTTTTGCTGTGTCTCAAGTCACATACTTCTCTTAGTGCACTGGTTAGTATGCATCAGGATAGTGTACGGTAGTGATGTGTCCGACTGTGTCGATCCAGGAAGATGTTCATGAATCGTGGATGATGTTCGAGGCCTCGCTAACCGGCCCGTCATGTGACCGGTACAGTAATCGCTCGTGAACTTCCTGCGAAACTCAAAAATAAAAGTGGCCTCGAAACGCAATGGAGCTTCCCCACATCTCTTTGATTGGCGGATTGTTGAGCGGGACTATAGCAAACTTTGGTTTACTAGTAGTATCATGGAACCGACGAGAAAAAGGCGTTTTTTTTTTTTTTCCCCACGTGTGGCAGCATTTTGAGCTGATCTCTCCTAGTAAGGTATAATAATGTTGGAATACAGGCTGTGAATCACAGCCTGTGATTAATATATACAGTACTCACAGACACATACACACAAATATTTATTTATATAGCGCTTTTCGAGACCAGGGTCACGAAGCGCTTAAACAATCAAAACAATACTCAAAAAAGTATATACTTTAAAGATCAAGATAATACTGAGAACAACACAGGAGTTCCAGAAAATCAAGGAAAAGCCTGAACAAATAGAAACGTCTTAAGATGTTTCTTAAAGGAGTCAGTAGATCCATCAAGAGCAAAGAGAGAGGAAGATCGTTCCAAAGCTTAGGAGTAACAGCCTGAAATATATATATATATATGTATATAGTTTCCATTGGACACGCCTTGTACTTATATCCATTTATTTTTTTCACTAAAAATACTAAGTTTAGGTACGCAAGTATACTATTTGAGACACAGCTGTGCAATAATCCTGCTGTATTTACTCAGTATCTTGACTGGCTTCCAGTTTCTTTCAGGATCTTACTTTCAGATCTATTCATGGTCAGGCTCCTCCTTACATCACTGATCTGATCCAGCCTTACACCCCAGCTCGGTCTCTGAGGTCTGTGGATCAGAATCTACTTATGGTTCCACGCACACGGTTCAGGACCAGAGGAGAGAAATCTTTTCAGGCTGTTGCTCCTAAGCTTTGGAACGATCTTCTCTCTCTTTGCTCTTGATGGATCTACTGACTCCTTTAAGAAACATCTTAAGACGTTTCTATTTGTTCAGGCTTTTCCTTGAATTCCTCGAACTCCTGTGTTGTTCTCAGTATTATTTTGATCTTTAAAGTATGTACTTTTTTGAGTATTGTTTTGATTGTCTAAGCGCTTTGTGACCCTGGTCTCGAAAAGCGCTATATAAATAAATATTACTTACTTACTTACTTACTTACTGGGAGGTGCGGTGATTATCTCAACAATGGAGAAGTATCACTGTCACATATTTAGACAGATTTGTGAACAATATTTGAGAGAAATGGTTCATTTGTGTTTGTAAAAAATGTTTTAGATCTTTGAGTTCATCTCATAGAAAAATGGGAGCAAAAACAAAAGTGTTGTGTTTATATTATTGTTGTGTGTAGAATGTGTTTAACATCATTAGATACAAATATCTGGAGATGAATAAAATGACACTTGCATCACCTCCGGGGGGATCCGTAAGAAATAACCGTTAAAAATCCAATTTAAAACTGTAAATTGGAGAAAATTGTTTCCCCTAAACTGGAACTAATTTGGTTATTCAATGGAGAATTGGTGAAAGGAAAGTTGCAACATATATTCAACAAGAATCAAATTAGATAGAACGCTTTTCTCTTGATATTTTAACTGGATATAAAATTCAAAAACATTTAGAAAATCCTCTGATAATCTCTGAGAAAAGAGATTAAATTGACAAATTATTTCATGGCAAGGATGCAAAAAAACAACAAAAAAATGAATGATTTCAAATTGTAAAGTTGTTCCCATCACTACGTTGGTTAAAATGACAAATAAATATTGACCAAAGCTTACAAATGTTATCTGCAGGATCACTTGCTAATATGTGTTTACATTCAAATACAATTCTGGTTAATGAATTAAACGTACAAGAATGGTCACAACAAAATCAAATCTACAGGAAAACAATTGTTGTTGTACTTTAAATGAGCTTCCTAATTATCTTTACAGAGGGTTTTCTCGAACAATCTATTAGTAGAGAAAACAATCTCTAAACTAAACTCTGCTGATGTCCTTGTAAAGCTTTTGCAATTTGGTTGCATTAGCAAGATAAATACATTCTCTGCTTAATCAGTAAACAACAGTTTTCTTTAAACTATTCATTTTATTAAACAAATGTGTTGGTGATATCGCTTGTGTTGTCTCTGGATGAGGATGAAACAGTTTCATAGTGAAGCCACTGTGTCATGAAACAGTTTCATAGTGAAGCCACTGTGTCATGAAACAGTTTCATAGTGAAGCCACTGTGTCATGAAACAGTTTCATAGCGAAGTCACTGTGTCATGAAACAGTTTCATAGTGAACTCACTGTGTCATGAAACAGTTTCATAGCGAAGTCACTGTGTCATGAAACAGTTTCATAGCGAAGTCACTGTGTCATGAAACAGTTTCATAGTGAAGCCACTGTGTCATGAAACAGTTTCATAGTGAAGCCACTGTGTCATGAAACAGTTTCATAGCGAAGTCACTGTGTCATGAAACAGTTTCATAGTGAAGCCACTGTGTCATGAAACAGTTTCATAGCGAAGTCACTGTGTCATGAAACAGTTTCATAGTGAACTCACTGTGTCATGAAACAGTTTCATAGCGATGTCACTGTGTCATGAAACAGTTTCATAGTGAAGCCACTGTGTCATGAAACAGTTTCATAGTGAAGCCACTGTGTCATGAAACAGTTTCATAGTGACGTCACTGTGTCATGAAACAGTTTCATAGTGAAGCCACTGTGTCATGAAACAGTTTCATAGTGAAGTCACTGTGTCATGAAACAGTTTCATAGCGAAGTCACTGTGTCATGAAACAGTTTCATATCGAAGGCACTGTGTCATGAAACAGTTTCATAGTGAAGTCACTGTGTCATAAAACAGTTTCATAGTGAAGTCACTGTGTCATGAAACAGTTTCATAGTGAAGTCACTGTGTCATGAAACAGTGTCTTACCTTTAAAAGGCCACTAGATGTCAGTCTAACTTTGAAAATTATGCCAAGTTTCATTGACTTAGTAGATCAGAGCCAAATATTTTAAAACATCAAGTGGCCTTTTAAAATCAAGACACTTTTTCATGACACAGTGGCTTCACTATGAAACTGTTTCATGACACAGTGGCTTCACTATGAAACTGTTTCATGACACAGTGACTTCACTATGAAACTGTTTCATGACACAGTCACTTCACTATGAAACTGTTTTATGATACAGTGGCTTCACTATGAAACTGTTTGACCTTGACCCAGAGACAACACAAGAGGTATCACAAACACATTTATTTTTGGGTCACCTCGACTCTGAAATAACACAAAGGTTACGAGTGTTCTCACATGTGAGCCTGTGCAAACCTTTTTAATAGTGATGAGTTGATGAAGCTTCACGAAACAGCTGATGAGGTATCATTTGTATTTATTTATGTTGTTTATGTTGAAATAACACTATTGTCACTCAAATGTTTTTTTCTATCTGAAGGACTAATTTAATCTTTTCTTTTGTGTTTTTAACTACTTTATACATATTCTGCTTTAAATTGATCAAATCCCTCATTTTGTACTCATCCTCATGTTGACTAAAGGTTGGGATTATTTTCAGAGTAAACTGTTTCTTTTTATAGTTATAGACAAAAATATGTGTTTATTTTAATGTAGCGACTGGAGCTCAGTTGTCTTCATCTTTGTCCAAAAAGACACTTAAAAACATCCAAATAACTCCATACTGCTCGTCTGTAACGTCCCTCTTGGATTGAAACCTCGACATAAAAAAGGAAAAAAGTTTGTCTTTTAGGACAACAATGAATTATGTCTTTGCTTAAAACTACAAATAGGAACAAATTCCTTTGACAATAATCCAAACCCTTAGTCGACACGAGGGTGAGTAGAAAACCAGTGAAATTGGAGTTTTCTATGTCACTTCAACTGCATGCAAAACTAAATGGTGTAGATTCAACCAAGAACAAGAACATTTTCAAGGCCTTAATCTGGTTCCATGATTCTGATTCTTTGAGTGCATCCGCATCAAAAACTCTCTAAAACTTCATGTCCTCACTAGCTCTTGGCTCAAACTTTGTGTGATTTGTTATCTTTCTTTGTTTCGGTCCAAACACTTTGCAACGGAGGCAAACTCTGCTAGTTGCCCACGCCATGTCCATTTCACTAATGATCACACAATGAACATCGCTGTTAGATCAGATGGATCTGGCAAGTCCTAAACGTTTCGATGCTGGCGGCAGTCGATTTCCTTTGATTGGCTGCACTTTTATCTTTCTGTTCGATGAGACTTTTTGGTTTCACTTCTGAAAAAAGTTTTTCAAGTTGAAGTCAAGATTTGAATTTGAAACTAAGAATCAAAAGCTGACCGTCTTGTGTTGAGAGCGTTTAGGTTTTTTGTTGAGCATTAATCTCAGGGTTCACAGAAAAATGATTGAATTGAATTCATGCATATTATATATGCAATAATTGTGTAATTATTTGTTAATTTAATGTAATAATTAAGTAATGTCATTCAAATAAAAAATGAACCCAATTTGTTGCCTATTAAAATCACAAAAGCCGAGTCAGTATTATCTGACTTCGGATCAGTTCTGTGACTCAATTCTGGAACTTCTCCAAGTGCACTGCTTTACAATACGCTGTCAGACAGTGCACTTACTTGTGGAGTGCTCAAGTTTTGATGTGTAGTACCGTCTAAAATCTAACACTGTTGCTACACACTACTCACAGAATGTGACTCGACACCTTCATCTTCTACTTCTTTTTAATTCACTGACTTCAAACTTGACAGAACTTTTTGCTAAATTAAACAAATTATTAAGTTGCGTTTCATTGTATTATTATTGTTGTTGTGTTGTTTTGTGGTAAAATGAATGTTTTCTCGAGACATTTACGTCAGTATCTGCTCCGAAGACGCGTCGTCAGTGACGTAGCTTCAGTTTAGCTTCAGTTTAGCTTCAGTTTAGCTTCAGTTTAGCTTCAGTTTAGCTTCAGTTTAGCTTCAGTTTAGCTTCAGTTTAGCTTCAGTTTAGCTTCAGTTTAGCTTCAGTTTAGCTTCAGTTTAGCTTCATCTACGTCACTAAGATGGAGGTCGTTGAGGGTGGAAAGTGTCCATCGATCCAAAATTTTCTGGCAATTTAAGTTCTCATTGCGCACTACATTTTTGGATAACTGCTCATCGGGACGTTCTTGTGCACTCAAAATATTAAGTGCAGAAGTGCCTGATCGGGGTCACAAACCTAGTGTCGTTCAACTAGAACTGAAGGCTCTGCCCTTGAATAAGTTGAATTAAAGGTGAAACCGTGACTGAAACTGTTTGGCCGACGCCTCCGGAAATGTATTTAATACTTACAACAACAGAATGTTCACAAATTGCAGCCTTGATTTAACATCTCATATGAATCAATTCATTTGGAAATAATGAAAAAAGTTGCCAAAATAACAATGTTCAAATCTCTGTGCCAGAACCATTAAACATTCTCTCCCTCGTTCCCTCTCTCTGTTGCTGCTGCCAAACGAGGTGACGCTCCAAAACGGCCAGCTGTTATCAGCACACTCCACACCAGTTGGTCCCAAATGCTTACAATAATTTGTTTAATATGATTTTTTTTTTATTCTCCCAGCCTAAAGCCTTTCATTTTTATCCCGCTTTCCAAGGCAAGCCACATTTCCTGATGTGTTAAGAGCTGCCACAACCCCCTCCAATTTGGTCGTTTCTCCTTCAAATGTCAAAATTATCGATTTACAACTGATAGGACATAAAGCAAAAAGCTTTTATTTTTATTCTCTCAGCTCCATCGCTTTACTTTTTTTTTTTAACTACTCTTTTGTTTATTTTGTAGCTGGTGAGTGCAACAAGATGCGAAGCAATAAAATGAATTTATTTAATGCTTCTCAGTAAAACTCATAAAGGATGATAAAGTAAGCCTCATGATGGTGTGTATATATCGCAGATGGCATTTACAATGGTTGTGCGTACAAAATAAACCAGGTGAAAAATGCTGACCTTAACAGGAATGTTGTGTTTTATGAACTGGAGAAGGTTGGGGGTGGAGACACACAACAGGAAGACCTTCCCACACGGAAAAGGTCCAACTGTTGAAAAGAGTCATGAACAAACTAAAAGGTCAAATCCCAGCAGTCCACACGGTTACATACATACACAATACATCTTCAGAACTTACGACAAACTTCAAAGTTTTTAAATTTAGACTATGTGCTAAACATACTTTTGCTCCACCTTGAAAGTAATCCAAAAGTAAGTAAGTAAGTAAGTAAGTAATATATATTTATATAGCGCTTTTCGAGACCAGGGTCACAAAGCGCTTTAACAATCAAAACAATACTCAAAACAGTACATACTTCAAAGGTCAAGACAACACCGAGAACAACACAGGAGTTCGAGAAATTCAAGGAAAAGCCTGCACAAATAGAAACGTCTTAAGATGTTTCTTAAAGGAGTCAGTAGACTCCATCAAGCGCAAAGAGAGAGGAAGATTGTTCCAAAGCTTAGGAGCAACAGCCTGAAAAGATTTCTCTCCTCTGGTCCTGAGCCGTGTGCGTGGAACCATAAGTAGATTCTGATCCACAGACCTCAGAGCCCGAGCTGGGGTGTAAGGCTGGATCAGATCAGTGATGTAAGGAGGAGCCTGACCATGAATAGCTCTGAAAGTAAGAACCAGAATTTTAAAGTTGATCCTGAAAGAAAGTGTTGTTCTTTGTCCCCCTTACTTTGTGTCTTTCTCCCAGACAGCCACTAACTTTGATTTGTGTGTGTTAATATCCAACTTCTCCCAGTGGGCAATTTTTTTTTTTTTTCCCATTTGCTTATTTTT
The DNA here is from genome assembly GCF_982586985.1 of Callionymus lyra. Classification (NCBI taxonomy): domain Eukaryota; kingdom Metazoa; phylum Chordata; class Actinopteri; order Syngnathiformes; family Callionymidae; genus Callionymus; species Callionymus lyra. The sequence continues at coordinate 5,736,170 of NC_141821.1, forward strand.
TTATTTTGTTCCTTTTAAGAATACGCCAAAGGCAAATTGTGAGCTACTATTATTAGGTGAATATAAGATTATGTTACCTTTGATTGGGCGACAAGTAAATGATCTATATTTGATTCACAATTAAGTTCAATATCTTTTTATTTTCTTTCTTTTGGATTTATTTCCAGGTGGATAAAAAGTATGTTTAGCACACACTCTAAATTTAAAAACCTTGAACATTCAGAAGTTCTAAAGATATATTGTGTATGTGTGTAACTGTGTGGACTGCTGGGATTTGACCTTTTAGTTTGGTATGTTCATGACTATTTTCAATCATCTCTTTTCAACTTTCCGTGAGGGAAGGTCTTCCTGTTGTGTCTCTCCACTCCCAACCTTCTCCAGTTCATAAAACACAAACATTTCTGTTAAGGTCAGCATTTTTTACCTTGTTTATTTCGTACGCATGACCATAGTAAATGCGATCTGCATTATACACACACAATCATGGAGCTTAGTTTTATCATCCTTTATGAGTTTTGGGAGGATGATATTTACTGAGTAGCATTAAAAAATGCGACTCATTGCTTTGCATCTCGTTGCAATCACCAGTTACAAATAAAACAATAATAAGAGTCTTCAATAAGAGTAAAATGATGGAGCTGAGAGAGTAGAAAATAAAAGCGTTTTGCTTTGTTTCTTCACAGTTGTAAATCAACAAGTGAATTTTGACATTTGAAGGTGAACGTTTAGGGGTTTGTGGCAACTCACCTCAGAACATTTGGCTCGCCTTGCTCACGTTTTACACCCAAATTCATTCTGCTCACACTTCATGATTGAAACTCATTTATTCCAGTGCTGTGTCTCAAATCACATACTTCTCTTAGTGCACTGGTTAGTATGCATCAGGATAGTGTACGTACTAACTAGTAACTAATTCTCCACAGATAGTATGTCTCAAATAAAACTCTGCTGCTACAAACTAACAGGAAATGACGCGACAGCTTCTTCTTCTACTGCTATTTAACGATGATTTCAACCAGCTGTAGGAACACTAGCGACACCTGCTGGCAGCACGTTTGGTTTGGATCCAGAAATATTAGAAACTAAATATTTGTTAGATATTTACGCCGGTATCAGCAGCGAAGACACTGAAAATGCACCTGTAAGTATATGAATATATATATATATATATATATATATATATATATATATATATATATATCTGAGATGGAGCCATTTAGGGTAGAAAGTGTCCATCGATCCATACTCAGTTTTGTGGGCGTTTAGTACGCCAATTTAGTGTGCAAAGAGCACTACATTCCTCATACTAAAAATTGAGACTATGGATATGGACTAAAAATACTAAGTTAAAGTACGCAAGTATGCGATTTGAGACACAGCTCAAGTCCTCCCAGTAGTATCTTCCCCAATCCTTTAAAATGAAAGGACTCTATACACAGTCCTGTTGGTTCATTTAAAGTCTTCTGAACACGCCTTCAAGCCAAATCATTTTTAATTCTTTAATCTCATTCCAAATCACGACCGAATTAACGATTTTAAACTCAGTCCATTCAGCGGCCCTTTAGCAGATTTGAGAAAGTGCAGGGATCGAGTTGACCCAATCACAGCTCAGAATCAATGCACGAGTGGAAAACTCTCGGAACGACAAGGCTCACTAATTAAAGATGTCCATCACAGAGGTTGTTCATGCCGCCTCATTGAGTGCCACGCAGTGTGTGAGGGGCATTTCTTTCATCATGTGCCAAAAAGACGCTCAGTCGAAGTGTTATTAAAGCCATTAAGCAGGACTAAAAGAACTTATATCGCACAGATGCACTACTTGAGAAATCCCATTTGCTTGTGTCAGCTACCATGTACTTACCATGGCTACTTACCCAAGTACAATCCACTTTCTTTCATATGAATTCCCCCGTCTGGAACAGTACCTACCTTTCATAAGCTCAGTCCAGAAGTCATTAAAGTAAAAGAACAACTCAAGCAGCAAATTTTCATTTTTTCGTTTGAATAACATACTCATCACAACAACACCTCTGCTTATATAAATCAAGCTTGGCACCAGGCGACACATTGCGTGCATCATGTGTGCAAACCCTGAAGCAGTTGTGCCTCACGTAATGTTTTATTTTTATTTCTGCTACCCAGGAGCGCTACATGTCCATCCTTCAAATGATAGACCCTAATATTTGAGACTTATATCTTCAAGTCAGAACTGTAAATAATTCCATGTGTAACCGGACGGTTATTTTTAAATTAATATTGCTTGGATTCTATAAACTTTATTTTCGATTTCTTCTCCGGGAAATTGGGTTTCAAGTTCACAGCAGACCATAGTTTCATAAAAACAAGAACAAAGTCCAAGGCCAGTGTCACCTCACTGTTGTCCCTGATGCATCCAACAATGGCAGTGTCGTCAGCATACTTCTGGACGAGACTCAGCTCGGAGTTGTAGCAGAAGTCTGAAGTGTAGATGGTGAAGAGGAGAGGGGCCAGTACTGTCCCCTGAGGTGCTCCTGTACTGCACACCACTGTGTCAGGCCTGATGCCCTTCAGCCTGACGTACTGTGGTCGATCAGTGATGTAGTCCCAGATCCAGGAGACCAGGCCAGGGTCGACATGCATCCGTGTCAGTTTGTCCTGCAGCGGAGAGGCGCTTGAAAGTCCATATAAACCCTCAAGTAAGTAAGTAAGTATCAATATCAAGTAGATATTAGGGTATAAAATTACAATAGTTTGTGTAGTTTCCGCTTTGAGTTAACTCGACAGGAAGTGTTCAGGTACGACAAGGACCCAAGGACTTGTGGGCTTGGAGTACCCTCCCATCCCAATTGCCTCATATGTCATATCTGTCTGAGTATGTGCTTTTATGTTCATGTATGCCTGCACTGCGCCCCCTTCAGTAGCAGAGCAGAAAATACCCTTTTATCTCCACCCGCCCTCACATTTCCTCATGTGATTCATTGCAAGACAAGTTGGCGCCCAAATGGCAGCCTTGGTAATTGTCTCGCTTCTTCCTCTTTACCACAAAATAGTCCTGTTGTGTTTTCACAAAATCCCTGTTTTGTTCTTACATCAATGCTATTACATTTCTTTCTGATTCTGACCCTGATTGGATTAGATTTTTCTTTAAACCCCGTGTGCTTTCAGTTCAGGAAGGGTTTGAGCATGCACCTGCTATTCCTGCTCGAAAGACCAGGTTCTAAATTAAAAGGTTTTTTTCTTTTTTCTTGAACAACGATTTGGTTCTTTTTCCAAGGTTGGGCATAAGAGACGCCGTGCCTCTTTATTTATGTTGTCTCTTTATTTACCTCGCCTCTTTGTGTTGCTAGTCTAATACTTTAGTTTGCCCTCTAGTTTAATTCATCTCTTAGTTATTCTGCTCACTTCTAAGTTGTTTAGCTTGCTTTGTTTCGTGTCTTTTTAAAGTGAACTACAGCTGTGTGAATTAATTCTATTTGTTCCATTTGTTAATTATTTCTTGTGGTTGTGTTGAGTTTTTTTGGCTGAAGTAGTGCCTGTAATTGTTTTTTCTGTCACATCAATGTGTTGTTTTGTTTGATTACTAATATTAATGTTTTCCTATTTTTGTTTAATTATAATTACTGGTTGTGTGTTTTGAGTTTAGTCCATTTGTGTGAAATCCTTGGTTTATTTTGTTGATGTCAGTTATGAATATTTATGAATAAAGATGAATATATAATTTCTTGATACATGATCGGCCTTTATTAATTCCCTGGAGTGATTATACGAATAAATCTTTAGGTGCAAGTCCAAAGGTGGCATTGTTGGCATCATTTTTATTTGCCTTTACCTCCCACTACTGGGAGATAAAGTCCACAGTTGCTATCCTGGCCACTGTTAGTCATGCTTGAGGTCACACAGCCGATGAAGAGGTAAAGATCAGACAACTGTCAAACTAAATCTCTGACTCACTCACCTTTCAAAAGTCTTCTTCTCCAAAATGCAGTAAGTTCCTCTTCATGACCATGTTTTTATATTTCTTGTAGGTTGGTCTATAATCTTACAAACACACTTTTTTTATTAATAAATATATGGTTTTCTCCACATTTCCCCTTCACGGCATCTATGACATCATTGTGTAGCTTTGTTCTCTCCTCTTGCCTGTTTTCTCTATTTCTTTTTCATTCCAGCATTCCCAGTTGTGTCATAGTTGATATCCTTTATTTCAATATAAATAATAAATAAATAATAAATACGTTTTTACACCCATGTCTTTATATTTTAAGTTCATTATTATAACCATTTATTTCACGTTTTTACTTCTAGGAATAAAGCATTTCATCATAACATTTTGTCTTCTATTTAGGTTATGTTAAAATGATTTGTTTTGAAGTGTTTCTCCAATAAAATATATAATTGTAATTCCTTTGAACCTGAATTTAAAACAAATGTAAAACTCCAACTCTCCTGACATGTAGTAGATGTTCTTCCTCTCTTGGATGCAGAAAGTTCCTCATCATGACCATGTTTTAAACGTATTGCTTTATAAAGTTTATCTGAAATCTGGGCGAAAGAGAGGTTACGAGAGTCCATTATGACGTAATGATGGCTTCACTCCTCCTCCAGCCAGCTGTAATCACTCCCCGCTTTGTTTATACAATGACTCCCTTGGAGGTGGAGACTTTTGGGATTGATGACGCGCGGTGACACTTGATGTTTGACCAATCAGAGCAGAGTGGGTGTGGTAAACAAGATTTCATCTCAGTGGGCGGGGCTTAAAATTATTTTCTAATGTCAATATGTCAATGAAAAGATAGTTATGTACAAACACACACTGATGAGAACTTAATGTCCAAAATGATGAAGCATCAATTAAAAGAGAGTCTTTTTGTTGGAACATCTGATGACATTAATACTTGATTGACAAGTGCCGCTGCTACAAGTCACTACAGAACACATGAACACATCATAAAGAGTGGCTTTACATCAAAATTTCAGTCCCGGATAAATCTGCTCAATAAACGTCTATACAGAAGCACAATATGATTTTTTTGACCAGGGAAAATAGTTTGTATGATCTCATGCACACATGAAATGTTACCATCATCAGGATAAAGGCTGAGATAGTTAGGGAATGTCTGCGCTGAGCCGGCAAAAAAAAAAGAAAGAAAAAAGGAGATATTTTATGAATCTTGTTAACAGCTTGTATTTGATCATACAAATACATATACAGTATATCAAACACATACCTCAGTATCAGGATTGGAATACAAGGAAATAGCTGAAACATTAATTGTTTAGTGTGTGCTCAGCAAATTACAATCAACATTATATCAAAGAGCTGCTCCCTCCGGGAGACACAATCAAAAAATGCAAATGCATCTGGGATCATATGCTGCTGTAATTCCACCGTACAGAGAAAGCCTGATAATGAGCAAGATTCTGCACAAATGTATTCAAACCCTGCTTTGATTCGGACGCATCTGTCATGATGCATCCTCGACACCAATTGGAATTAGAGGTTTGTGGTGCACAGTTGCAGTCAAATGAGTTTCTGGATGTTATAAGATTGTAATGATGTTGCAGAGTCTGCTAAATAAAGGGTCAGGGGTGGTGTAGGCGTGTGTTTTAAATGCATGGAACCTCGGAACAAAACTGTTTATTTTTCCTTCGTCACGTCATCGTCATCGTCAGTTATTTATGTTGTCGCAGTTGAAGTGAATCCGTTTATCGTGCCTTACGATGTTTTATCATATGAATGCACTTCATCCTTCAGACACATTTACAGAAGGTGCCCTTGCAATGCTTACAAACTTGACCCTGGTGAGCATCAGCATATGGAAATTGACTTGAGGCCTACAAAAAAATGAAAAGAAAATGAAATGAATGTGGTGATAAGTACGCGAGAAAAACAAAATAAAAGACAATAATACTGTTAAAGTACTTATTTACAGAGCTCTGGACAAAATGTTTTTTAAAAAAAAGTACTCATTGTCTGTAAAACACTACATTTCGACCACAAAACGTTATTTATGACCAAAAAAAAAGTGTACAATTCTGTATCCTTTATTGTGTCGCTAAAGTATTGACAATTATAATCAAGGACAAAATACAGTATATCTGTATATCATCATGGATAGCTCAATTGGTAGAGTAGATCTCTCTGAATCTCTAAGACGCCAGTTTGATTCCCGAACTCGGCGTTGCTATTTTCACGTAATTACGTTTTCATGTTGCATCTGCAGTAGCAGACCTCCGCTCTCAGGGCAATTTTTTAAGGTAAATTTATTTTTTCTGGTTACATGACTTTTAAACCTACATGGTAATGTATTTTTTCTTTAGTATTTCATGTCCGAATATCTTTAAACTAAACGTATAAATGTGGAGTATTTGTGATCGCCTTTTTCTGACGAACAATTTTCCACATTTTCCAAAAAAGCAAAACCACAGATCATGTGCTGGCAGTTAGAGCAACTTTTCAGACAAAAAAATATTGGGTTTTTATTATTATTATTTATTAATTCACTAGAAATCGAGCCAGATTAGGCACAAGGCCCAGTGAGACAACATTATAAGAGGAGGATAAATCCTTAGCATTTAAAATACCACAACTAATAAAATATATATATGACAATAATAATAATAATAAGAGTAAAATAAGGGTGATTTTTGCCAAATGATACTTTAAACAAGAGGTAAAAAACGCCCTTTGTTGCATTAACTTTATCAATGAGATTAATCTGCATCTTCGAAACTCTGTCCGAGTATATCCTTAAATTGCAGTTAAATTTCCTCAGGGGCCACATTTTATACAGTGGCCTTTGTTAGGATGTTTCAAGTAAAAAAAATGAAGGAGCGAAAAGTATAAAATAAAGCCAAAAATTCGTAAATTATTATATTTTAATCTTATTTTATTTTCTTATAGAATTATAATATATATATATATATATGATATATATGAGCAAATAAAAAATTTAATTGTAATTGTACATTCAAACTTATGTTAAACCTTATGTTATCTCAGGGTCAAGGTGACCTGAAGGCCCAAAAACAAACGTGTTTGTGGTATCACTTGTGTTGCCCCTGGGTCACCTTGACCCTGAGACAACATAAGGGTTACGATTGTAAAGGATATCACTGATGAAGTCAGGTATGGAAGACAGGAGTCGCCGAGGCAGTTTCATTAGTATAATAAATATGTGTTTTAACTCAATTTTTCCCAGCAAGTTCTCCATCTCAACCGAATTAGATCTTTTTATCTTCCTCTTTTTCATGTCTTCCTCGTCTTCTTTTACCCAACGCCAAATTTCTCCCATTCTTCTCATGAAACACGTCTTTTCTCGCCACACGTTTGAATCAAACGCTTCATCCTGTTTCATAAAAATCCCGAGAGAACAAGGATCATTGATTTTCACTCATGTTTTTTATCGTGGAAAACTCGCTCACATACACCGGATCACGTGTCAACATGTTATACGACATATGGCCGTGAAAAAAAGGGAAGATGTTCACAGCTCATGTACGATATAATCGCATGTTGCAGTGGTTTAGCAAAGTGCCCTTGTCCTTCGTCGAAGTGCTGTAAATCCTTGCAGCACTTGTATAGGGAGAAGCATGTGAGGTATAAACCAGTTTATAGTCAATTTAAAAGTCATTACATCTGAATTCCAGCAGTTCAGATGTGACATAGATTTCAATAACTTACATTTAAACGACTCTCTGGTCAGCTTTTAGCCTTCGAGTAAAATCCATGTTTTATCCCCGTAATAAAAACAATGACATCTGCTGTGCTTTCCTGCCAATCATTGTGCAAACAGATACTTTCCAGAAGAGATTAAATACATTTTTTTCTGCTTTGTTCTTTGTCAAAGAAAAACGTATAGATCATTAAACAAAGGGAGGCAAAAAATCAATACATAGACAGATCCTGCAGGATGATTGTTAAGCCTGTTACAGAGTATAGACATAATCATAATAACAGTATAATTATAATTGTTATTATAACTTATAATAATAACAAATACAAACATACAAATATCAACAAATATCAATAGTAATTAATTGTCTTCTTCTTGTCTTCATGTTCATTTATATAGTACTGTCAGACATACACTGGTCTCAAAGTACTTTATATAATACAACAAGGGAAGCATGGTTAATATAAAAATGCATTCTATAATAGGAGCAGCGCAATAATTAAAAAACAATTAAGAAAAATACAATATGTACTTAAATACTAAAGAATATTCCAGGAAGATTTGTTTTGCGTATCACAAAGCACTCAAATAATAATAAATAATAAATAATAAATAATAAATAATAAATAATAAATAATAAATAATAAATAATAAATAATAAATAATAAATAATAAATAATAAATAATAAATAACAAATGCACACATAACAATATCAACAATAATTAATTGTCTTAGTACTTTATATAAATAAATAAATACAATAAGATGAACATGTTTAATATAAAAAGGCATAGGAACAGCACAATAATAAAAAATAAATAAAACAATTAAATAAAATACAATATATAGTTAATAAAATCTTACAGGAAGATTGTTTAGCCTTTCACAAAGCACTTATAATAATAATAATAACCATCATAACATATACATACAAACAAATATCAACAAATATCAACAATTCTTCTTCTTCTCATGTTTATTTATATAGAATTCTAAGTTTTTGATGATGTATTTATGGACACCTTTAGAAACTGCACAATAATAAAAAAAAAACTACTACACAAAAGACAATATAGAGTAAAATAAAATTAAATGGTTAAAAAAGAGTAAAAGCCCATTCATGAAACCAGTTAAAGGGGAAATTACTTTTTAAATTCAAATACAAACAAGCGAATACAAAATCAACATGTGCAGGTTTTTGGACTGTTGGTGGAAACCGGAGTTCCCAAGGAAAACCCACACAAGGAAAACAAACAAAAGGTTCAATCTGTAACCTACAACCTTATTACTGTAAGAGCATGAAAAAAAAATCTATTTTCCTTAACATATGCAGATAAATCAGGAAATATAATGTAACTTAACTGCGCAGTACGACTTGTTTTAACTTAATGTTGTTATATATACACCGTTAACAATGTCCAGTGGAATCATAAATCCTGCAGCACAGACAGTAATTGTGGAGTCATTAAGACGGATAAACAGAGTCAGGGTTAAGGCGGGGTCCATGTAACACTTTGCAGTGTCTCGTCATGACAATGACCATGTCTAACCCAACGACTGCGTCGCCGCACGACTGTGTGCGCCTGTGTGATGGAACTACTCAGGTGTTCTCCCCCAGGCCCTCCAGATATCATCAGTCATTATCCTCATCATTCATCAAACACTGCAGGTGCAAGTGTGCGTGTACGCCTCAGTGGTGCCCACCCTCCTTCTTGTCTGCCTTCCTTTTTTCTGCTGCTCTTTCACTCGCCTTCCCCCCCGGGGCCACCCCACATATCTCCGGAGAGCAAGAGGAAGATGCAGGATTGTATGTTCAGGTGGAGCGTGCTGATTTGAAGCAGCATCCCAATGAGGATATTGCTCCATATTTCATACCCTTCAACGGAGCTCACGTGATGAATGTATAGTCTTGTAAAAGAAACGTACGATAGTACGTGTTATTTCGTGTCTTGGGATAACTCTCCTGTGATTTGACGGTTAAAATAAAAGTCAGTCGTCCTTTAATTATTGACATTATCACACAAAAAAAAAATTGAATCATTCAATTTATCCAAGGAGTCGTTTCGAGAATTTATTTTCTAATACATAACAATGAACATAGTCAATAATCTGATCATTTTTCTCTTTATAGAACTCGAGGGGTCATTGGAATGATAAAGAGCCATGATTTTTATTAATTTATCCATGAACGCTTGAAATATTTTCCCCTGCAATACTTGTATTACATTACATTTTTCAATTGTTTTAACCCTTGTGTTATCTCTGTTATCTACCTTGAACCAGTCACAATGCAAGGGATACCTCAAACACATTTATTTCTTAGGCCACCGGGTCATCTTGACCCAGTGACAACACATGGGATACTGAAACACATTTAATTTGAAGGCCAACGGGTCATCTTGACCCAGTGACAACACAAGGGATACTCAAACACATTTAATTTTAAGGGCAAAGGGTCATCTTGACCCAGACACAACACAAGGGATACTCAAACAAATGTATTCTTAAGGCCAATGGGTCATCTTGACCCAGAGACAACACAAGGGATACTCAAACACAGTTAATTTTAAGGGCAACGGTTCATCTTGACCCATTCACAATGCAAGGGATACCTTACACACATTTATTGTTTAGGCGACTGGGTCATCTTGACCCAAGGACAACACAAGGGATGCTCAAACACTTTAATTTGAAGGCCACCGGGTCATCATGACCCATATATAACACAAGGGTTAAGTTTAGTTTGGTAGATGTTCTGGATTTGCTTTTTTGGTAATCGGATCAATTGAATACGCTTCATTGAAACACATTCAAATTGATCTTCCTTGAACAATTCCAATACATTTTTTAAATATAACTTAATATCCTCTCATCTATTATTTTCTTACTTCTTACTATAGTTAAAATATCCTTTTCTACATATTTAAATTAGGATCGCAGTTTAAAATTTGGTCAAGATTTTAAAGATTTTGTTTGTTTAGAACATTTGCCAGAATACTGAGGCACTAACTGGCCACTGAGTTTACTGGTTAATAGTCTAATAATTTATTAGGAATATAATCTTTCAATAGTTTAAGATTTAAGCTTGTCAATAATCAGAACTTTAATGCACTTTTGTTGATATTTTGTGAAATTTTCCTCCACCTACTTATGCTGGATACTACTTATGCTCTTGCCAAAACCAAATTTGCCTAAAACTAAGACCCTTTTCCATTTTCATGCGGCCCTCATGAGATCAGGGTAGAATGATAAATGTTTTAACTGTTTGTGTTTGTTTAACTTTTTTCCTTTTCGTGTATAATTTTTGAATCATTTATCGAGATCTTATTTAGAAGAAAAAGTTTTTTTTTAAATCCACTCTTTTTAATGAAAGTTTTCTGAATACTGCCATCACAATCAGAAAGCTTGTACTGACAGTGTTTGTTGTGGCGACATTTTTTCCGTCAAATATTGTTTCTGTTGCTTGAAAACGCGTCAGATAATCAGTCGACGCGCGACCGCATAACCTTCCTTGTGTACTTTTGTTTCAGATACGTTTTTTGGACGCGAGCTCTCAACTCTCCACTGCCAAGGCCAGAATGAAATAACAGCAGCAAATGTTTTCTCGTTTGCAGGCTTGGCAGGAGAAACTGGTAAACACCAGGCTGTAACAGAGGGAAGCAATTGTTGCCGGCTCCAAATGTGATGATTTTAAAGTGCCCGGAGTGCATTATGAGTTTGCAGCCTTCTCTATCACCCCGACATGAGCTTCCAAAACCAGATATTACGGTTCACATCTGTTGCCGCCGTTCCTCCCGTTCTGAAGTGGAGTTTATGCGACTAATGGCGTGAATTCATTGCAGCCCTCTTTAAATGTGTAACATGGCATCTGTGTTTCCTCAACATGATGTTTATTTATATTGTTTATTTTTTTTTCAACTCACTGCCAAACGCATATGCCATTAACGGCCTCGTGAATACGTCTTCATCCGGTGTTCCGTGGAACCCAGATGGTGACCAATGGAACCATTTCTCCAGAACAAATAAGGCGACGACGGCAAATGTACGAATGGAGGGTAGAAATTAATTCTGTGCAAATTACATTTGGTATGTAGATTAGCGTCACATTACTGGTGTGGTTAATGCCTCAGCAAATGTCGGGGTAAGAAGAGGGCGCACACGAGGGAAAGAGATGAGGAAATGAAGGAAAGAGAACCAAAGGAAATGAAAAAAGATAGAGCGAGTAAGAGGATGAGAGTGATTGAAGGAGTAACAGTGTGTTTGAAACGAGTGGTATCTCAGAACAGACAAGCGTCTACGCGGAGGGACATTTAGAAATAACGTCGAAAAAATGAAGGGAAAAGAATATATTAATATAAAACTGAATAGAAACATATTTATTTTTCGAGTTGCTGGTTTGCTTCCAGGTCGATGTGGAGCCAACCGGTGACCTTTCTGTGAGGTGTTCGTATGTTCTCCCCCCGTGTGGCGTGGGTTTACTCCGGGAACTCCGGTTTCCTCTCACAGTCCAAAAAACATATAGAAGTTTGTTGATAACTTGGGAAAATTGTCCGAAAGATATGAGTGTGTGTGAATGGTTGTAAGTAAGTAATATTTGTAGAGAACTTTTCTATACCAGGGTCACAAAGCGCTTATACAATCAAAGCAATACTTAATAATAATATAATATATAATTAAAAGGTCAAGAAACCACCGAGAGAAACACAGGAGTCTGAGAGAATCAAGGAAAAGCCTGCACGAATAAAAATGTCTTAAGATGTTTCGGGTCAGAATTCTCGCTGCAGAGTTTTGTATGAACTGCAGGCGAGACGATCCTTCTTGTTTAGACATGAAAACAAACTGTTACAATAGTCCAGACGAGAAGAAACAAACGCATGGATTATAAGCTCCAGATCATGCTGTGACAACATTTTCCTTGTGACACTGGGATAGACCGTAGCAACCCCCATAACGAATGAAGCAATAAAGACAATGAATGAGTGATTGAAGTCTTTCCATGTGAAAGGATATTTCTGAATGCATTTCAGAAGGTACATTGAAATAACTAGTCCTTTCTTTATTGTCCTTCACGTCTAGGCATTCGTAGTACTTCCAACCAGCCTTTAGAAATAGCTTTTCCTTTTGATTTTGAAATCCATTTAAGAAGATTTCATGAGTTGGATTCATTGACTAACTTGTATTTTCATTCTCTTTTAAATGTTTTCAGTCTCCTTTACCAGGGAAGACCACATGTATTTTGTCAGACTGATAACTCGCAAGTATGTGAGAGTCAAATGCTCTACCAGATATATTATATGAATAAATTAAAAAAGTCCTTTAATTATAAAAAAAAAAAGAAAGTAAGAATGCATTTCAATAATGGACATCATACCATGACCTCATGGCCAAAACGTCTTTAATCTAAAATGTTATAAAATGCGTACATGAAACATCTTATATATTTTCTTCAATTCTCTTTATATAGTTGGTTGTAGTAAATATGCTACAGGATATCATATTTTCAAGGTGTCAATCGATACTTTTTCAACCACAATGGGATGTTCAGCAGTTAGTGAATGCAAACTGGTTACTGCAGTAAATGTTGCGGCGGATATGGTTACTGTTGCTTTTTTAAATAACCGTAAACCCGTGTTTAATCGTCTCACTTTGCAAAAAACAAACATACTTCTTTTTGCCTGATGACATAGCAGTGTTTAAGTTGTCTGCACCGTTGTAATCTGCCTCAAATCAACAAAAGGTTTATTCATGTTCAATAGTGCCTAAATAAAGGTTAAAAGCTTGTTCTGTGTCTGCGACGTCAGTGAACTCCAGCATCTTTTCTTTTTTTTCTTCGCTAAATAAATGTGAAAGCTTCACCATCCTAAAGTACATTTAAGTTTACAGTTTATCATCATTTAAGTCACAATATCCGTCACGTTAAATATGAACACAGTAACATCTCAAATGCAATCTAAGGTGAATTTTAGGTTAGGTTAGGTAGAACTTTATTGATCCATCAGGAGGTCTCCTTCGGGAAATAGTTTTTTTCAAATTAGACACAGCAATACAGCAATTATTCATAAAAATAAAAATAAGAGCAAGAACAAAGAGAAATAAAGAGGAAGAACAAGATGTTACAATCTAAGTCTAAAGATAAAAACATAGATCAAAGAAAAATAACAAAGACAAAGGATACAAAGATATGCATAGAACAGAATGTCAAGATACTTTCCATCCACTCCTTCCCCTGAACTCAGAATTATACAATCTAATAGCACAAAGAATTAATTTAATTTCACCTTAAAAAAAAAAGGTAATGATGTTATGTTTTACTTTTATTGTGGGTTTTATTATTGTTGGTGACTTCCTGTTTTCTTTGCTCCTTGACTGACGGCACACGACTGGAGCCGATCAATCAACTTCAGTATTTTGTACCACCTGCCTTCAGGCCACAATTAGAGACACAGCAAGTGTCTTGTTCATTTTCATCAATCATCTTTTGTATGTTTAAATCATTCATTGAAAAATTATTTTGTGCCATATAGTGGCCTTTCAAAATGAAGACACTGTATCATGATACCTCATGAGTCGTTCAATGAGGCCTCATAAAACAGGACAATGTTTATATTGTGTCAGCTCAGCATGAGTTTATATTGCTTTGTATGGACAAATCGCATACTTGCGTACTTAAAGTTACGATTTTTAGTGCATCTCAATTCTTAGTATGTGAAATGTAGTGCTCCATGCACACTAAATTGTCACTAAAACGCCAACATGACTGAGTATGGATCGATGGACACTTTCTACCCTAAACGGTTCCATCTTAGTGACATTCACTAAATGTAAAGTTACGTCATATATATATACATATACTACCAGGTGTATTTTCAGCAGCAGTAGGAGGATGACACGTCTTCGGTGCTGTTACCGGTGTAAATATCTCGTGAATATTTCGTTTCTCATATTTCTTGATCCAAACCAAATGTGCTGCCAGCAGGTGTCGCTAGTGTTCCTAGAGCTGGTTGAAATCATCGTTAAAATGTAGTAGAAGAAGAAGCTGTCGCGTCATTTCCTGTTAGTGCGTAGCAGCAGAGTTTGATTTGAGACATACTATCTGTGGAGAATTAGTTACTAGTTAGTACGTACACTATCCTGATGCATACTAACCAGTGCACTAAGAGAAGTATGTGATTTGAGACATACTATCTGTGGAGAATTAGTTACTAGTTAGTACTGAAGACATATTCTAAATTACTTTCCTATAGGTGTATCCATTGATGAGTTGAATGTATGTCCTTTGTGTAATCAACTGTTAAACATTGATAATGTCATCTCTCATTCAGATCTTAAACATCCTGTGTTGTGTTTTACGACAGCTCCCTTCCCACAGCGGGGGTCTAGGGCTCAGGGGCTCTGCCAATTGTGACTTAACTTTTATGGCCCTTGGTGACATGGCTTAAAGGTGACTGTGAAGATAACATACTGTATGTATTGGGGGAGGAAGGATAAAGCCACAGTAACAAATGTCGTGATTGTTTAGACAAGGATGTTCCCGACTTTTGAAGTATCAAGACACGGAATTTAGGGCCCTCAAACCTGGTTGGAGATAACAGGTGTGAAGGAGGTCAGGAGATTCTTTGTTTAGATTAGTGATCAGATCAAACAACATCTGTTGTTCATTATGGAGTCAGATTTGGTTCTGGGAGTGTCTTGAGTGTCTTGGCTTTAAAAGACGAGACGATCTAAAGATTAAGTGCCACTCTCTGGGAGGACCTGGGTGAGCCAGGATGACTGACAGAGACTGGACCAAGCGCTGGAACTGTGGTATTTCTGAACAATCTGAACAATTTGAATAATTTGCATTTCTTTGTTTAACTGTTGTATTTAAGGTCTTGTAAGGCCTACTTTGGTAATCATACTTTGTTATTAATAAATTGACTGTCTTAATTCTAAAATGTCACTCTTCCTTGGATCAAACGAATGCGCAGAACTCATTAGACAGGAAAGAGATTTGAGTTCCTTTAGTACGTACACTATCCTGATGCATACTAACCAGTGCACTAAGATAAGTATGTGATTTGAGACACAGCACTGGTCTTATTTGCAGCCTATAAAACTTCTTCACGTGAAGCTTATTTCATTAATTTGACTTCATGCTGTGCTCAACCGGATTCAGACGAAACACGTTCCTTGGCTGAGGTATGTGTTGTAATGATGCATTGAAATTATTATTAAAAAAAAAAACCTCCAGACCAGCCTTCAGACTGCGTTTCTCCACTCGGCTGTCATCTCAGCAGTAACACAACTTGACATCGCAGCATGAGAAAGACGAGTGAAATCTCCCTGCAGCTTCTCTACCTTTATTAAACAGAGATCTACACGCAAAAATAATTCTATCGGTATCATCAGCTGTCATGCAGGAAAGGATGCATTCGTCCGGCCACTCAAGATGTTCAATAGTCAAGTATAATTATATTCAATTAGATATATAGTCGGGAGCATAAACAAAGAAATAGGTAGCCACTTGTTCAGGCTGGAAGTATCTTTGTTTCTAAAATAGCTCTCACTCAGACCACCTGCATACTGAGAGCTAGAGTTCTATGCAACCTTTATAATGCTCTCCTCCTTTAAAGTGGTTTAAAAAAGGCATTTTTACTTTGAAAAAAATACACAAAAAGAACCACTTTAGAAAACACAGCGAGGAGCTTTCTTACCACTGTGGGGACAAAAAGGAACTATTGCTTTAATAATTTCTTTTTGCTATTTTGCAAATCTGATTGTACTTTTACAGAAATAAAAACTGTATCTCGACAATAACCATACATACATGATAATAGATGTATCTTCAATTAAATGTGTCTATCTTGTAGCAGTCCTGCACGTTACAAAACCAGCCGCTCATGCACCAAATGGCACATACTTTCATTTGTACACGCTGATTAAATATTATCCCAAAACCCAATGCTAATTGGAGAGTGAAGGAAAAAAAAAGGATTTTTCAGTAATAACCACTTATGGAGTGTAATGAATTTGCTCATTGATGCTCGTAGTCCTCGACATCAGAGATAATTATGTATCCACTCACAAAAAAATTAAACAAATACACCAAATACATGACAGAACACGTTTGCTACTTAGCCCTTGTGAAAGAAAAGGATGATGAAACATTTAAATTCATATCACATCAGGAAATGTGTATGACTATGTATTTATTGTATTTGAATTAAATTAGCACTATTGTTAACTTATTTGCATTTATACTTTATATACATTCATTATTATATGCAATATTTATAATGTTATTTATTTATTCTGTTTATACTATTTTGCACTATTTTAAACGTATTAATATTTATATTTATACTTTTTATATATACATCTCTCTGCTGTGTTTTTTAACGGTTGCCAAGCAATGAAATTTTGTTGCCAGTTTCACTGATGTGTTTTCTCTTCAATGACAATAAAATAAAGTCTAAAGTCTGAAATGAGACAACAATGACACATGAATTATTCAAAGAGATCGATTGTAAGGTTTAAATTCATCTTAATTATTATTTGTATAACATTTATTTGGAGCTTACTTTTCAATTTAACATTTGCTAATGATTGCAATATTTTAAATTAAAAAAATCGAAGTGATTTTGAGTTTTGACAGAGTACTTTTGACTAAAAAAATTATTTACAGTCAGATGTTTTTACAAAGGTAGGCAGTCCAAGCAGGCAAACAAATTCAAAATCCGATCGAAATATAGCAAGGTCCAAAAGTAGAAAGGTCGTGACGAGAGAGTTATGGACGCGAGGACATGAGGATGACACTGAGGAACATATACTGCCTGAATTCCATCCTTTTACATCTTTACTGATGGAAAGAAGAAAATAGAACCATTAACAATGTAAATCCATAAATCCATAAATCCTGCAGCAGAGACACTACCAAATCACGCACTTCTGAAATTACACTAAACATTTTGAATGCACAAGTGTGTCCCGATGAGCAGTGTGCACTCAAATGGCGAGAAAATTAAGTGTGGATCGATGAACACTTTCCCTCAACGGCCGCCATCTTAGTGACGTAGATGAAGCTAAACTGAAGCTACGTCACTGAAGACACGTCTTCAGAGCAGATACTGACGTAAATGTCTCGAGAAAACACATTTTTCAACAAAACAACACAACAATAATAACACAATGAAACAACTTAATACATGTTTTCGTTTCCCAAAAAGTGCTGGTTACAATCAGTGTTAAAAAGTAGTAGAAGAAGAAGCTGTCGAGTCATTTGTGTGTAGCAGCAGAGTTTGATTTGAGACAGTACTACCATGTCGAAATATGAGCACTGCACAAGTACTGTCTTACAGTGTACTGTAAAGCAGTACACTTTGAGAAGTGCACAATTTGAGCAGCACAGGTTGTTTATTATTGACATATAACTTTCGAGTTCCTGGGTTCTATTGTTGGGGAGTCGCTGAAGAGGGATGCACGAATGCTCCGCCCATGATGCAACACTAATAGACTCAGGGACTCATTCATTACTCGTGGTATTAGACTTTATCATTCTTAATTGGGGCAGGAATAGAGGGAAAGGATGATGTTATTCTATGTTTATCTTTGTATCATTTTCTTTGCCTTTTTTTCCTTTTATCTATGCTCTTTATATTTGCAATTTGTCATCCCTTGCACTTTGTTCTTTTTTTGGGCTTTTTTCCTGTTCTCGTATTTATGATACTATCGTCTGCTGTGAATTGGAAACCAAATTTCCCGAAGGAGATCTCCAGAGGGATTAATAAAGTCCATCCATCCGTCCGTCCGCCCGCCCGACCGCCCGCCCGTCAGACAGTCAGTCAGTCAGTCAGTCAGTCAGTCAGTCAGTCAGTCCGTCCGTCCGTCCGTCCGTCCGTCCGTCGGTCAGACAGTCAGTCAGACAGTCAGTCAGTCAGTCAGTCAGTCAGTCAGACCGTCCGTCCATCCATCCATCCATCCATCCATCCATCCATCCATCCATCCATCCATCCATCCATCCATCCATCCGCAAACCCTCATGATTTCAAGACCTAGAAGTATCTTGAGGAACAAAATAAACTTGTCAACACAAGACATCATGGATTCACTTGCATTTTCAAAATGACAAAACAATATTGGTGTAGTTTTCAGGTAAAAAAAAAACCTAGACAAATAAACCACTTATACAGAATAATACAGAACACATCATTTGAAGCATCTGCTAAAAACTGTAGTACAGTTTAGCTTTTGGTTCGTCTTCCCTGAGGAAACGTAACCAATTCTGACATTTACTACTTTACTGAAAACAGAACAACAACTTAAAGTACAATCTTTATTCCACTAACATTCCCTGCAGTGGTCTGGCCTTCCAGTTCCATTTGGGGTCCTAAATGTTCACACTGGCAAATATTTATGACTGCACCCGCAGCACCTTGGGTCTACTTTGACATTTAAAGGTTTAGCCTGGTGGTGGAGCTAGAACAAAGGTCATGGGGTCTCTAAAATCAACAGCTTGTGCTCCCCGGGACAAAAAAAAAAGCTTCCAGCAACTGTATCAGAATGAATGAAAAGGGTCCGGACATGACACTAAAAGTTCTGCCAGATACGGCTTTAAAAATTTCATTAAAATCAAATGTGCTTCATTCTCTTGGTGGCATCAATGGAGGTAATGTCACAGATACACAGTAAACAGCGATGGATCATCACCTTTGAACATTATTTTCTTTGCAAAGTAAATGTGTAAAATGAGAAACACTTTGATCCACATTGCATTGCCTACAATATTTATGTGGATACTTGAATATTTAGAGTTTTATACATTTACAAAAGATTAATAATATTACATTTCTAGTTTTTCGAGTTTTGCAAAGTCTCCAAGGACCCAAACAATTAGATAATGTATATATTTGGCTTTCTGACCAAAAATACTTTCTCTTTCAATTTACAACTTTTTTTTAACAGGGAAATCACTTTTTTATTGTGGTTTTGCTCGTAGCATAGATGTAGTGATGGGTCGATGAGGCCTCATGAATCAGCTGATGACGTATCATGATACAGTGTCTTCATTTTGCAAGACGGCTAGATTGAACTCTCAGTTTGGAAATGATGCCGTTTTCATTGTATTGGTGGAAATACTTTAAAGCAGAGAGTGAAATTGTAGCCTATATTTCTGCTGGAATGCTACAAACACTCTAATATAGATAATAATAAGAATAAAATAAGAATAAACAATTCCTCCAGAGGGATCAATAAAGTTCTACCTACCTATTTAGGAGGAGACGATTGAATATCTACGTGATTGGTCTATTTTGAATGACTGTGGGAGGGAAAGGGAAAGTCGATTAACTTCCTTTTAGGATAATTCCTCCCCAGATACCATAATGAAACAAACAAAATGACTGAAGTCAAACACAGTTGGAAAGTGATCACAAGTTCTTATATTGAAATAAACCCCCACCGACGTGTCATTCATTCACACACTCACACCCGAACGCCAAGTATATCGTTCTCCAGTGAGACGCGATGAAACGACGAACAATGTTACCCAAATACGAAAGTTCCCCCAAACAATAAAGAAGCCCCTCGGTCCTGAACGATCGAAACCAAATGGGAGAAAGAGTCACAAAAAAAAAAGGGTATGCGGTGTAATGGAGTCTGGTGAGAAGCCGCGGAGGGAACAGAGCACTATCCTTCCCTCGGACTGATCAGCTGCAGGATCCAAAGGAATATATTCCAGAACAGGTCAGTTCTCCAGATGCTGGAAAGAATATCCAATTCCTTCTGGCGATCGTCTTAGAATTGTCCGTCCTTCCACCTGCCGGTGCTCACCTGACGATTCTCTCTCGGAGATACAAAGATACAGATACAAATTCAGTGTTGCCTGCGTGATTATTTTAACCAGAGTACCATCTAGTGCACTTTCAAAATGTAGACACAACACTGTGTCATGATACCACCCACATCAGCAGTTTAGTGACGCCTCGTTTACCCATCACTATGTGGTGTGTGTCTGTGAATAAATCTTGAACTTTTAATTCAAACTCAGAACTTTTTCAGACACACACACACACAACAGACATACAACTACATGAAAATATATAAATAACTAGAAAAAAAATATATATATAGTACATTTGCTTTAAATTAATGATGAACTTTTGTCCCTGCAAATCCCTGACAAACTTTTCCTGGCCGACATCAAAGAGTGTCCACAACTTTACCCCTTTGAAGGACGATTCTATAGGGCTTCAAGTGTTTGAAGGGAAGGAAAACCGCTGCATTCCCTGTGCATCAGGGCTTTCCTCGGCTGACAGGGTCAGGACCTTCACCAGTCAGGATCCCTGGATCATGTAGCTTTGTTTACTCGCGGAGTTTGGATATTATTTTCCTCCGTTGGAAAGTTTCTTTCTGCCTGTCATCTTCTAACCCTGCAACTCAGCAAGCCTGTATTTTACAGTTTGTGTGCCTGCACCTGCATGACCGTGTCAAGCTTCAGCCCATTGATGTTCCTTTGAGCTCCTTCCTCCTCCTCCTCCTAAGGTGCACACGGCTCCTCCAACATCCAACCGTCTGTATCCACTTCAAAGCCATGCGGGGCCTGAGACAGCTGAGCTCAAACAGCAAAGCAGCCAGAATGTGATGCTGCCCGTGGCTTTTCTCAGGCAGTGACCCGAGCAAGCGTTTGTGTGCACGAGTGTCGGCCTCAGAGAGGAGAGTTGGGGGTGAAATAGCCATGATACCATCAGATATGATGTGCTGTGGTGTGACAGGAACACGTGAACGACATCAAAGATGGAAACATGAACATTCCCTGTCAAAAGGTGCAGGGGGGGGTCAAGCGTGCAGTGTCACAATCGGTCAGCAAACGGAAAGACAAGAGGAAAGTGCCCCCGAGGGACTTGACTGACAGCTGTACTTTGACTCTGAGTTGGGACCATCTGTCCATGCAGACATGGCCACCTGTCGACACGGAATTGAAGTGGCGTTAGACGGGAATGGATGCAACATGTACATCTTTTTTTTTCATTGAACCGGCTGGCATCATCTGTATCCATCCAACTTTTTTTTTTATATTGTTTTTATTGTTATTATATGTATACAGTTATTGTTTTTGTTAGTTTAAATGTGTGTACTGTATGTCCTAATACAATGGGTATGTATGTTTCACCATTTTTTGTTTAAATTTGCTCAATGTGACACAAATTAAAGTTTATAAATCAATCAAAAAGTACATTTTTTTAAACTGTAGACCTTTTACTTCAAACCTTTAAAAGAACAACAATAAACACAATGTATGTATTGAAACAGTAAAGGCAAAAAAACAACATGGGTTTATCTGAAGCCTCCACCTTTTAATAATATCAATATGAAGGTTGAATCAACAAAAATAACAAAATACAAAACCAAACAATAGAACATTGACAGAAATAATTAGGATAAAAACGAAATAAAATAATGGAAAAATAAATATATATATATAAGTGTGTCACTATATCTCATGAGAAATAAAAAAAACAATAGGAATGAAAAGACAAATGCTTAGTGGCAGCTAAATTATCTTTTTGGCATTTGTAAAAACATTTCAGAAAAGAACAACATGTATCTAAATGTGAGAAACTGTTAGATTACTTGGAAAATTTAATTGAAAATGAACTACTGGTGATGAAGAGTTTAGGGAGATTTGAATATTTGCAGATTTATAAACTTTTTTATTTATTTCTAAATTGTATTTGAATATTTCCTTCATTAATGACTGTCTTGTGAAAAAAATAAAACACAAATTTGACAGATATTAATGTCGTAAAAACTAATAAGTGTTAAATCTTGAAGTAAAGGAGCAAATGAAGTGTGTGACTGATCCGGCAATTCTCACTTAATCGTTTCTGGAATGTTTTTAAAGAGTAGAAGGAAATATACTTGCCCAAAATATATTACAATATTCCAGTTAAGGAAACATTAAACTATAATAAAGAGTAAAAAGACAGTTCATAGTGACAAGATAATCAATCTTCCTTTTACCAACTGAACACGGTTCAGGACCAGAGGAGAGAAATCCTTCCAGACTGTTGCTCCTAAGCTTTGTTTGATGATCTACTGACTCCTTCAAGAAACATGTGTGTTTGATGATCTACTGACTCCTTCAAGAAACATGTGTGTTTGATGATCTACTGACTCCTTCAAGAAACATCTGTGTTTGATGATCTACTGACTCCTTCAAGAAACATCTGTGTTTGATGATCTACTGACTCCTTCAAGAAACATCTGTGTTTGATGATCTACTGACTCCTTCGAGAAACATCTGTGTTTGATGATCTACTGACTCCTTCAAGAAACATCTGTGTTTGATGATCTACTGACTCCTTCAAGAAACATCTGTGTTTGATGATCTACTGACTCCTTCAAGAAACATCTGTGTTTGATGATCTACTGACTCCTTCAAGAAACATCTGTGTTTGGACTTTCTTGGACTGTGTCTGACTTATGTGTCTTTATCGTTTAAGTATATTTTTTAACTGTGTATTGTTTGTGATTGTTAAAGCGCTTTGGGATCCTGGTCTAGATTGGCGCTTAACAAATAACCATTACTTACTTATTTACTTATACAAGATAGACTTTACAGACCAGCGAAGGTATTTCAATGATTTTAAGTGCTCAATTTTAAAAGGAAGATGACGACACCTGAGCTCCAGTCACTACATTAAAATAACTTCATAAAAGAACAGATTAGTCTGAAAATAATCCCAACCCTTAGTCAACATGAGGGTGAGTAGAAAATGAGTGAAGTTTTAATTTTGAGTATTACTTTAATAATATTAGTTCCCAATGGAACTGTGTTATTATTGCTGAATAAATTGGACTGTACATAGCAAAATATTAAAGTTAACAAAAACAGTCAAATACATGATAATATATTACATCTTTGCCTTCAAAGAGAACAAAAGTGTACAAGACAGTTGGTTGTTTTGTTTTGTTTAGAATACCATACCCAAAATATGTCAAGTCTATAAGCAGTGTACCCGCAGCTCAGGATGAAGCTTCATGAAGCTGCTGGCAACCCCTCTTTAAATAGTGGGCGCCATACTGAGCTCTGCAAATTACAGAAGTAAGATGCCGTGTAAAGTACACCGCATCGTGAAGCTTCATCAGGCCATCTTGATTAATATTACCTGTGTTTAACAAACTATAAAACTGTTTTTGAAAAATAAAAATAGTGGATAAACAATACATAACTTGAATGGTAATTGAGACTAATTTTTCTAGACACAAACCATAATATAAGTATATTTAAGTCATGATGAAATCTCTGATCTCTACATTCACAGCGATGCAAAATGGAATTAGATTGAATTGACTAATCGTCGTACAGATGTCGACAGTTACCTGCCTGAAAAATTAGGTGAACAATATCTCAAAAAGGACAACAACCATCTAAAGACTAGAGCCAACATTATTTTCTTGTAAGAAAACAAGCTGAGAATTACTCATGAGAAGGATTTTCTTTTAATTTAGAGTGGTCCAATTCTTCAACTACTTGTCAGAATAATCCAAAAAATAATAAACACAACTTACTTTTCAGTGCAACACTGTATCACCCTGCGTACAACAAGCCATTACAAAGTCCCTTACTTTCTAAAACGCCAATAAAAGGGTGTCTTCAGCTCACTACCGTCGCTCTCCTCTGTAATAATTAACAGTACACTCCAGCGCTCGGAGATGAGGACCTTGTAATGAGGGAAGTGAAGTAATGATTCCCCATTATGACAAGCAGATCCCTTGCTGAATACAGGCCTCGTCTAAGGAGGGAAAGCCTTTGACTCTGGAACACATCCGCACTGAGTCCTTCATCGTCATATCGCTCAATTTACCAAACGTCAGTATGACCAAGGGCACAGGCAAACACAGGCCGTAATTGATGTAGCAATCAAATCACATTTAGGGCCAGGTAACGTTCATTAGCTGACTGGTGAAATTGATTTTTGATGCCGAGGGAAGACATCTTATTCCTGCTATGCTGTCTTATGATTCTTGAAGTTGTTAATAGATTATAGCATGAGCCTGGTTGAAGTGGTGGGAGTTGAAAAATGAGTACCAGAAAAGGAGAAATTTAATCAAGTTCCAAGATTCAACAAATGTGGTAGATGCCTTGAGGATCTTGATTTCCACCGATGAATTTTGGAAAGTAACCAGGAATAGGCTTTTGGTTGATCCTCTAGTGCTGGTAGTTTGCTGATCACTGGGTCAAAAGTAGGATTTCTTAGCACCAGCGGCAAAAAGCCAAACAATCCTCAAAACCTTTTTTACCTGAAAAGCTCTATTTAACTTTGTATTTGGCAAAGCACTCGTATTTTTTTGGGGGACTCACCCCAAATTCTCTTGTGGTTTGTACCGGACCACATCTTGGAATACACTAAAAAATGGGTTATTGTCAAGAGAAGCTTCCCACATAATGAAATGACTTAATGTCATAATATTTGATCTCTCTTTCTTACTTTGGTAATTATTTCCATGATATAAATACAACTGTATTGAAAACTACACGTGCGTAGAAACGGTCCGTGTCCATTTCACACTTTGATTGGGCCGGAAAAAGGGGTCATAAACTATTTCAACTTATCAACCAGCTGTCACATCGAATAGTGGCTTCGTCAAATCACTGGACTGAATTTTGAAATGATCAAATCTAACAGATCCATGTTATAACATTGAGACCCAGCACTCCTGATTACCAATCCATCAATGGTGGATCTCGACCTCCATATTGAACCTCTCTACATGTTGTAGAGTCATTTCCTGTAAGAGTGCAGCAGTTTGATTTGAGACAGTACTACCCTGTCCAAATTTGAGCATTGGGCAAGTGAGTGCACATTAGAGTAATGACTGGAGGTGGTGGTGAAAGATGCTTCCAATATTTCCATGAGTAAATATAATTTATTCATTGATACAAAGGAATAATACATATTCCATATTGTATAATGTGGACATGCATCTTGAATTTGGTTTTTATTAAAGGATAATTGAAAAGGTTAATTGTCAATGATGGAGATCTTTTGAGGAATTCATGTGACAACCTGTGAGTAATGGACCCAACTTATATAAATAAATAAATCAAATTCGAGTAATTACTATAGTAACTATGTCAACATTACTGATCAAAACCAAACAATCATAATAGTTTTCCTTAATAAAACCTCTTAAACTAATGGATTACATAACTACTCTGATTGGCTCTCAGTTGAGTTGGGTTTTTAATGTACAGGCATGTAGTCGTCTGACAATTTCTTTCTTTCTTTTCTGTTTTTTTAAGGGCACTTTGCTGGATTTACCTCTCACGAAAACTCTCTGCTCCGTCTGGAGATAATTGCTCATGATTGTTAGGAGCACT
Organism: Callionymus lyra; assembly: GCF_982586985.1. Lineage (NCBI taxonomy): Eukaryota > Metazoa > Chordata > Actinopteri > Syngnathiformes > Callionymidae > Callionymus > Callionymus lyra. Next base: position 5,762,187 of record NC_141821.1, read on the forward strand.
TTAAGCACTTTCCATAAACAGTGAGTGAAAAACAATTATAAACTGCTTAGCTTTCTGGAGATAAGACATATAACGGGGAGGTAAACGAAAAGTGCTAACGTTTTTAAAGCGTGGTTTTTTAGGCATGTACACTTTACCAATTTTCTAAACCAAAAGCCTCAGCTAAAACCTATTGCAAAACCACTAACAGCGCAAGGTCACGCTCCTGGTAATTTCTCGCTTTTGTGCTCCACAATGTTGCATATGTAATCGAATCAAAACATCTGTGTGAGTGCAGACTCAGGCCTCACGCCGGACCTCCCTACTCAGCTTATCCTTTCACTCTGTTCCTCCACAATGCCACGGCAGATAGCCTGACTACCGGGGGGTTTATGTGCAGTGTCTTATCAGGTCAGAGGATTCCACTGAGCAATGGCTGCATTGTTGCGGCTGACCTCCAGCGAAAAAGTCACACCGAACGGTACTTAATTGAGCAGTGGCACGGGGAAAGCTCCAAGGAGAAGCCATTTGCAAGTCAAAAGAAAATTAGCAAATCAAACGCTTTGTCAATGCCAAAGGAAATTGACATTATAAAAGTGAGTGACACGTGTTTAATATGGAAAACTTACCTTAATCAACACATCATCAGCTAAAAAAAAAGAAAAAAAAAAAGCTTTGGCAACATTGTGACCTTGCAGGGCTTTTGGAAGGCGACGTCATTTACATAGAGGCAGATTCTAAGGTCACGCCTGGCATATTCAATCTGGGGAGTGACTAGTCAGGATAAATCACATTACCACGACATCAATGATGAGTGTCCTTGTACCAAGTGACCACTTTCCACTATATGTGGCGAAGTTTTGTGCTTTAATGAAGTGGAATTGATTTAGAAATCAGAATGTTAAGTAGGATGAATGGGGATAGAAAGCTGCACCTGGACCAACGTCATTTGTCAGTCACTTCACTCTGTGCATATTATTAACATGATAAAGTGATCACTTTCCTAATCTCCGGGACGCTTTGTCGCATGATGTTCGCTTTATTGAAAATGGAATTTGAAAAAGAAGGATTAAGGTAAATTTTCCTGAATTCCATTTGTCCAAATTTCTCTCAACTGAGGATTGTTTTAAACGTATCTAGCAGGAAAAAACAGGTTCATGGCCACCACAGCCTGCAGTTGATTCAGAACTCTGTAGCGAGAATTCTGACCCGCTCAAGTAGAAGAACTCACATTTCCCCGATCCTTAAAACTCTTCACTGGCTGCCAGTTTCTTTCAGGATCAACTTTAAAATTCAGGTTCTTACTTTCAGATCTATTCATGGTCAAGCTCCTCCTTACATCACTGATCTGATCCAGCCTTACACCCCAGCTCGGGCTCTGAGGTCTGTGGATCAGAATCTACTGATGGTTCCACACACATGGTTCAGGACCAGAGGAGAGAAATCCTTCCAGACTGTTGCTCCTAAGCTTTGGAACGATCTTCCTCTCTCTCTGTGTTTGATGATCTACTGACTCTTTCAAGAAACATCTTAAGACATTTTTATTTGTGGAGGCTTTTCCTTAATTTTCTGGAACTCCTGTGTTGTTCTCAGTATTATCTTGACCTTTAAAGTATATATTTTATTGAATATTGTTTTGATTGTTTAAGCGCCTTGTGATCCTGGTCTGGAAAAGCGTTCTATAAATATAAATTACTAACTTACTTACTTACAAGGGTATGAATACAGTACACATGCTCAAAGTCCAAGCACCTTGAAGTGACACATTTTTTACAAAGGTATTCATATCCCATTGCCAGGAACTAGAACCTGTTCACAACCAAATTAATACTGTCAGAGATTAAGGTAGGTTAAAATTAAGATAGGTAGGTCGGTCGGTCGGTCGGTCGGTCAGTCGGTCGGTCGGTCAGTCAGTCGTTCAGTCGGTAGGGTTGCTGTATTTATCCCTCAGGAGATCTCTTTTCGGAAATTGGGTACAATTGGAAAATGTAGTACTGTTGTCCCTAATATATTGGGGTGAATTTCTATTTATTAGTTTTCATACAGTACTACTTTAAATATATCAGTAATGACAAAGCTCCTTTTCTTTGTTCACACTGCTGCAAATAATTGTTTTTTTTGAACAGCAGATAAACACAATTATAGAACTTAGTCAGAGCCACTAATTAACACTATTGTGCCAACAAAACAGTGAACGCCACTCTACACACTGGTCTTATTAGTGACGGCTGATTGGTCGCTACAATGCTGTATTGAAATGATACGTTGCTATGTCAAAAGTAATCGACAGCTGAGATTGGTTGGCTGGGCGGCAAAGCACTTGAGGGGAAGTTTAGGTCAGTGTTTCTGAGAGGAACGGCAACTCATATACAATGTTGAGTTAACTAGTTTAAATTAAATGTAGTTAACTTGAACAATAGAACTTCGTCGTGGACCACCGTACATTGATCGATTCATGGCAAAGGTCACATAATAGTTGATGAAGCTTCACGAAGCAATGTCATTAAAGTCCACTGGATGTCACTCTCTGCTTTGAACAACTATTCTATTGAAATTAGTGATGGGTTTATGGTGCCTCATGAAGCAGTTAATGAAGTATCATGATACAGTATATCTAGTACCTCTAGATGTCACTCTCAGCTTCATGTTTGGCTCCGATCTATTAATTCAATTAAACCTGGCATCATTTCAAAATACAGATTTCTACCTAATGGCTAAAATTAAGACACTGTATCGTGATACCTCATCAGCTGTTTTATGAAGCCTCGTCAACTCATTTTTAAACTGAAGGCGCCACCTACTGGCCTCTCAACAAGAGGATACTGCTTCAAAAAGCTTCTTCAGTCTATTTCTACAATAGTCCTCTGGATAATTGCTCCATTTCATATCAAAACAAAGAGGTTTCACAAATGTTTGCCTCATAACTGCTTGTAAACAAAAGACAAAGAAATAATTTCTAGAAAGAATGACTTGAGACTGAACTCGTAAATTACTTGAGAGCCATGAAAGTGACCTAAGATTATAGATGTAAGTGTCGTATGTCAGGCCATCATTTGCTTCATTACTCCTCTTGTTTTCTATGGTAATCTTCCTGAGAGACAACAAAACATTGTTTCCATCTGTGGTTGTTGAGCTGATATACTGTCAGCTATGCTCTACCATATATTTTTTCTTCACTTTTAATGTTGCTTTTTTATACTATACATATATTTAAGTATAAATAAGTAGGTATTTGAAACAAATTTGGTACACACAAAAATGTTCATTGTAATTATAGTTTAAATAGATACATAATTTAGAAATATTACAATATCAAACTAGTATGATGAAGTATTACAGCATATGCAGTAATAAATAAATAATTGAGATAAATAAGAGAATATTTTGGGGCTCAAATCTTAAATCAGCCTTCAGGGTTTCATTCCCGGACCGGCTTCCACATAACAGCAAATCCATCAGCCTTTTATAAATTTTGGAAGGAAGCCATCGAAAGCATGACGATTATTCAGTGCAATTTTAAAATCAATACAATATAAAATTGGCCAACAGCTTCAGTTGAAACGCCAATGGGTAATGAGCTCCCATCATTTCCTGTTAAAATTTCAAGCACCAATATATTACACTACTTACTTGGTTTCTGGCGCTCAGAGAACGAATGATTGTCGGCAGGGATGACACCAGATGAGATGTTCAGAGCAGGCTTCAGATACAGGAAGGATATCCAGCAGATTGAGAAGAAAATACTTTATTGAAGATAAATCGGGTCAGAGTACTTTAGCAGAACATCATGATTGTATAGAAGTGATGTAAACGATGAATACAGTGATTTAATGACAGAAATGATGACACATTTAACCTGATGTATTAATTATTTTAGCAGTTTCCTTTTTTTTCTGAAATTCTTTTTGTTTTATTTGTGCAGTTGGTATTCTTGTGTTTCAGTTGTTTCTGTCAAAACCTTCATGTGTGATGTGGTGTTTTGACATGTTAACTTAAAACATTTCGTTATGTTGGATTAGAGGTTTATTTTCCAATCATTTAAACAAAGAACACAGTAATATTTAGCCATAAACAGCAGAATCTCAATGACAGGAACCACATCTGTTCGAAACAGTCAATGACTTTGAGACAATGAATTTTAGTTTTATATATATACATTTTTTGCTGTGACACAAATGTCATTTTTGCTGGAAAAAAATAAATGTACTGTCAGATACTAATCTTTCGCTTTGTTACGGAAACCTGATGAAAGCTCTTCTGTCAAGACCAAACCTGAAGGTAGAAATGAAGATGATAAGTGAACGAGTTTTGTTTTCAAATGATGACCTTGTTGGTGAAGCAATCTATCTATACCTTAAAAGAAAAACCCAAACCTTTGCATACTCATAACTAATACCCTTTACTTTCAAAGGCCCCACGAATCAGGTTTTCATTATAAACACTTTGTCTTTTAATCATTTTCAAAGACTGACCTGAGTTAAATGTCAGATTCAAACGATTTTAAAAGCCAGCGACTAAAGGTCTAAATCTTTCATCTTTGATTCAGCAAATCGCTAAAAAAAAAAAAAAAAAAGGTTAGAAAGAGAACAGTCTGGTATTGACAGCGACGCAGGAAATGTGCTTCCTCAACACCATCTCCTCCTGCCAGGCTGGATGCAAATGGTCAGACCCCCTCTGGAGTGTCTGGACGCCAGAGTCTCTCAGCGTGGCTCCTTAAGCAGCACAACTTAACGGATTATTGAGCAAAACGCTGTTTGAAGTCAAACACTTGCCTTCTAGTGAATCTGGCTGGAATTTGAGGAGAATAATGAGTTAATTCGCTGCACTCACATGACACTTAAATCTACAATTCTTCTTGAATCTAAGGTAGATGTAATCTGCATGTTAACCTGGATCTAACTGGCCCGAGTAGGTGTAGTGAACGGAGCATTAATCTTTTCATTAAAACACACAAATACAAAGAATACAAACGAGGAACAAAAGATGGATGATAAACAAGGAAAAAGACAAGATCATACCTGAAAGAGACAAAACCAGAAATCAGATAAACTGCGAATTTAAATCACAGAGAAAGAAAATGTGAAAAAAAGGAAATACAAGGCCGGTAATGAAACAATAGAACCAACCCAATTGTAAAGTTTAATGTATCCTGGAAAAAAAAAATACAAGAAGAATCGTGGAACAATAAAGAGGTAAACTAAAACAGTATATAGTTGAGGGCGATCTGACACAACAGACTGGATCAAAAACACATTGATAAGCAGCCGCAGGCGTGCTGGTAGCAATTTGGTTCAAGCAAGTGGTCTATTACCTGTGGAAGGAGACACAGAAGGGAGGGACATGCAACATAATCAAAGCAACAACGAGATATTTTATTTTATTTTATGTATTATTTTATTTTGAGAGATTTTTGCTGCTGCACTAGTCTGATTCAAACTTAAACTTGTCGATTTCTAAAATGAGATTTTGTGTCGCTCCTCCTCGAGTCGACGTGGACATTGATTGATCTGATTAATCCTAGAATACTTGTTTGTAATGTGTTTGATTACATGAGTTCAGATCTAATGCTTTGTTTTCTAATTATTTAGACAAAACAATGTTCACCCCTGCTGGTCAAACTAAAGGTTGCAGGTAACTCTTGAGTCTTTAATACAGTAGAATGTGAAATGACTGGAAATGCATATGACTTTATAAAGACTCCTTTTATTATATTTCAATCTTTTGATATGACACAATAGTGAGTATAAATGTAAGAAACTCCAGTTGTGTGCCTTTGTCATCCATTTTAAGGTTACATAAAAAATAATTACAGATCAGGATTAATTAATCTCTCAATGACACTAATGAATAAGTATTTTTAATCGTCATAGCAAACTAGTGTCTGTTGTCAATAAGCGGCATCACCACAGAAAACACATAGTCCAGTTGAGCATAGTGTGGACATGTAGACGGTAGTCTAGATTATGTTACATCGGCATGAAATAAAACACAAATAAAAAACACTGTTAAAACACTGTGAAATACAAGAATATCTCAAATCTATTAGTTATTTTGCATGCGTTTTTTCAACCGATCACTTTTGCTTCTAAATGATTTAGATTTGTTGTCCAACTCACTACTTTAGCTCGCAGAATAGGTAAGTACAAGAAACAATCTCCTCTTTATCTGACGGGTCGTTATGTTTATCATTTTATGTCGACGACAATTCGACGCCATTCAAAGATGTACCTGGTACATTCTCAAGTGTGTTCTGGGGGCAACTCAATTTTCTCCACTTCAAAGGCCTCTAATCGTTTTGTAATTGTTGACACGATGCACACAGTGTGATAATACACAACAACAACAAGCGTCTACACCGAGTTGTGTGGCGATTCTCTGGAAAAACCAGGTAGCAGGTGCGAAGCATTATTGTATTCAGGAAACGAATGCGGCCCCATGCTGGCATCCATAATGGAACCAATCCTTCAGGGCCGCACGTGGATCTCCGAGCAGCTTGAGCCCCGGACACTGAGGTGTGTTTGCTAACACAGAGGTTTCATTAACCCCGTGTTAGCGTACTGGTATAATGTTGGCAGCAGCCAGATGGGAACTTGGATGCCAAGATGGTTCACGTCATCGCATAATGTGGCAGGTGATCTTGCTGCCGTGAAAACTTGAGTGGCTAATGTTGGGAGGGCCGAGGAGATGAAGACTTATGGGAATATAAAGGAGGCAGACAGCATCTATCTATCTATCTGTCTGTCTGTCTGTCTGTCTGTCTGTCTGTCTGTCTGTCTGTCTGTCTGTCTGTCTGTCTGTCTGTCTGTCTGTCTGTCTGTCTGTCTGTCTGTCTGTCTGTCTGTCTGTCTGTCTGTCTGTCTGTCTGTCTGTCTGTCTGTCTATATAGGAATTATTGAACTAGATATACTTTAATAATCCCTCTGGAGATCTCCTTCGGGAAAATGAATTTCCTGTTCACAGCAGAAGATAGTTTTATATTTAAACAAGAACAAAAAAATTAATAAAATGCAAAAAAAAAAACAAGAAGGATCTGTCTCGCCTGCATTTAATACAGAAGTCTGCAGCCAGAATTCTGAGCCGCTCTAGTAGAAGAACTCACATTTCCCCGATCATTAAATCTCTTCACTGTCTGCCAGTTTCTTTCAGGATCAACTTTTAAATTCTGGTTCTTACTTTCAGATCTATTCAAGGTCAGACCTTCCATCAGTGATCTGATCCAGACTTAAACCCCAACTCGGGCTCTGAGGTCTGTTGATCAGAATCTACTGATGGTTCCTGAACACACTTCAGGACCAGAGGAGAGGAATTCTTCCAGACTGTTGCTCCTAAGCTTTGGAACCATCTCTGTGTTTGATGATCTACTGACTCCTTCAAGAAACATCTTAAGACATTTTTATTTGTGCAGGCTTTTCCTTGATTCTCTGAGACTCCTGTGTTTGTATTGGTGTTATCTTGACCTTTTAAGTATATATTTTATTAAGTATTGTTTTGATTTAAGCGCATTGTAACCCTGGTCTAAAAAAGCGCTCTATAAATATTACTTACTTACTTACTTAACTTGAGTTGGACAAACAGGTGAAATCTTTCTTCTCCTTCACAGAGACATTTCTATAATTGCAATATCTGATGAAAAACAATACCTTCGTGTCACGACACATGTTTATTTCTGTAATACAGAGAAATGTAAACCAATTTACGTTAAACTTAAAGAAACTCAGGGAATATATGAGGACGGGAACTAATTATAGAAATGGCTTATGCTGTAGCAACATGTGAATCCATACTTTCATAAATGTATTATGATTCAGAAGATCCTAGTGATAACTGTATTTTGCTGGTAAAGTTTGTGAATGACATGCGGTTTTACGTTTATTTTGGAAGCACAGTTTTATGCCCATTTTCACGTCTACACTTTAAGGAGTTATAAACAAGAAAATATCAATTCAATTCAAGTGGTTTCTTTTGGATTGCATCATTAATGTTATCACCAATCTAATCGAATTTGTTCAAGTTCCAACTTAAAATAAATATCGTAAATTCACCCAAACGAATTCATGAAAGTAGAAAGTTGCATGAAATAATACATTACATTGGACAAAATAACTTGAATATAGTCACACAGTGGTAGAAGTCAGAGATATATTTGTCATGCAAAGTGTCTTTCAATTCCCACACTTTCATTGGACTAACTCTGCAGTTCAATAATTGTATTTCTTTGAAATGGAGCACCTAAAGAACATGCAGGTGCTGACAGATGTAGTTTAGCAGACCAATGCATTAGCTGTAGTTATCATTAATTCCCCCCAGCAGTCAATATTTACACAGAAGATGGTGGTCAGTGTTCATCTAAGACACTACAGCTATTAATTTCCCCGAGGAAATTAGCCGCTGATTTGCGGCAGCGCAGATTTCAAATGGATGGTGAATTGAATTACCTTGCATCCATCAGTGTTTACAGAGAAAGTCATATTTTATGGCTTCTCCAATTATAGCACACTTTGAATTATGGTCTGAGTCTCATAAGCCTTCTACGATTTAGAGCAAAACCTGTCATTTTATTGAGTAATGAGCAAGGCATTCACGTCTCCTCGGTGGACCCCGGAACACACGCTTTATCGTGTTTGATTTGCATAAAACACTAATTGGAAAACTCCTTGAAATTTGTATAAAAATTCTGCACAACTTTGCGTGGTAGCCTTACATTAGCGCACAGCGAGATGTCAGTGGTGTGGCAGTTGCAGAAGAGCAGAATCAGATAAGTACATGTTTTATCTTTGGGTAGATGGAACTGGAACTACCTCATCAGCTTTGACACACCAATAAATAGATCCTAACTAACGATACATTGTGTTGTAGTTGTTACTATTTGAAACTAGATAAATATCATGACGATACCACTCAAATGTTACACACATGAGGTTAAACTAATAAAACTGACCATTGAGAAATGCTTCCAATAAAAACTAGTTCAGTTTTATGTTTTTGTTTTTTAAATGAAAGTAAATACGATTAAATATTACACTTTTTAATGTATTGCGTAATCTCTGGATGGCTAGACAAACTACTGTCCATCATGGATGATGACATCATCCTCTGAACACTGTCATCAATGAGCAGAGAAGCAGATGGAGCACAAATACTCCTCCCATGATGCAACACTAATAGACTCAGAAACTAATTAATTCCTCTTGCTATTAAACTTCATAACTCTCAGTTAAGGGGCAGGATATTTTCAGGATATTTTCAATAAAGTTTTACCTTACCTTAGGAGTGAAAAGATTATTGTGTCCCATGTTAATATTTTTATCCTTTTCTTTCCGCTATTTCCTTTGATCTGTGTTCTTTAGATTTGAGCTTTGTCATCCCTTGCCCTTTGTTCTTTTTATTTGAACTTTGTTCTTGTTCTATATAAAAACTATTGTCTACTGTGGACTGGAAACCAAATTTCCCAAAGGAGATCTCCAGAGGGATTATTAAAGTCCATCTAATCTCTCTCTGTTTGCGCTCGATGGATCTACTGACTCCTTTAAGAAACATCTTAAGACGTTTTTATTTGTTCAGGCTTTTCCTTGATTTTCTGGAACTCCTGTTGTGTTATAAGTGTTATCTTGATCTTTAAAATATATACTTTATTGAATATTGTTTTGATTGTTTAAGTGCTTTGTGACCCTGGTCTGGAAAAGCGCTATACAAAGAATTATTATTTAATAAAAAATATTACTTACTTACCTAATTATCTATACTATACCTACTTATCTAATCTAATAGACTCAGGGACTCACAGACTCCTCGTGCTATTAGACTTTATAACTCAGCAGAGTGAAGGGATGATGTTATTCTATGTTTGTCTCCTTTTAGGTCTCTGTGTTCTTTCCTTTGATTTAAGATCTTTATATCTGAACCTTGTTATCTATTTGGACTTTGCTCTTTTTATTTTGGACTTTGTTCTTATTCTTGCTTTAATGAAACCTGCTGTACCTTCTATCTACCTTTTAATAAAATTAAAAAAAACACAATACATTAAGAACATTTTTTTTTTTTTACTTTTCCATCATATTCTTGATTTTATTATTTTTATTATGTGTTGGCCCATAACAGTCACAGTATACAATATGGCCCCAAATGAAACGTAACAAAGGAGAAAAAAAATAAGATGGTCATGAACAACTTGCATTAAAAAAGGAAGTGAAAGCTTGAACTTGGTTGTGAGGATAGAACGCAATGTCAAGAGGAAGTTATGCCATACATGCCCATAAATGAAGGGTACTTCATTCTTTTTTTTACTTTGAATGGCAAAACTCACCTTTCAAAAGATTGGTTGTGTATGTGTGCAAGTGGGCGGAGCTGTCGTGCTGTGTACCTGTCAGCTTATGTAAATGTTACTCTTTATTAATGGCAGGCCCCTGACTCTGCCCTGCTGGCTCTCTACGAAGGCCGGACCTCCCTGGTGACAGTCATGATTAGTGGTTGGATGTGAGGGTCGTTTCAACAACTTCTGCGCACAAGAGGACACAGTGGCAAACAGCATGCTCACTTGACCTCAATCTATAAAGGAAAGAGAAGAGATTTAAAGCGACAGAGGGGGTGGAAATTGAAGTCCTCGAGGAGGATAACAGTAGAACTTTATACCTGGGAAAACATAATATTACATTAAGTGGTGCCATAGTTGCTTGTCGAAGTTGTCTATAGTACAATACCTGAAGAATCACATACAGATTCAATAATATAGAAATATGATTCATTTGCGAAAGAAAATCATAATTATTTATGTTGTTACATTTACACGTTGTAGATAATCACGTAGCTATACTAAGCCTCAATCAACCCATCACTTTTAATGCATGAAAAACAGAGAATCACACACGACAGAAAAGAGAAACAATTGCAAGACTTAGCTGATAATAAACAGACAAATACACAGGACGTGGTGGAATATTGCCGGAATTGTTGAGCCGTCCTCGGGTTAGAGGTGTAGCACATCCCATCAGACAGGCGGTGTTTGTTTTCAGCAAAGCAAATGTTTGGAAACTCTCAGATGACTCCCTGGTGATGCAGGACAAAATGAGCCGGAAGGAAATCAAAAAAAAAAAAGGCAAAAAATGAATGAAAGAAAAGCATTCGGCAAGTGATGCCAGAGCCAGGGAAGGTGGATGTTGTCTCGGGTGATGTGCTGCCAAGGTTTGAGCGCAGGTGAACGACTCTGGCAGTTGAATGTTAGACGGACTGGAATACGTCCAGAGCTCAGCTCGGGTCACCAGACAAAACTCCAGGGCGGTTGTCCAAGTGATTTGTGATGAAGGCAAACATCTATGTCCATAGAGTGGTTCACCCCAGAATATACAGTAAAACGCTGATGTATCATTGTCTAGTATTACATCTCAACATGACTTGATAGATCATAAACTACCACACTTACATTTCTATCTATATTACCTTCATACAAACAATGCATTTTTCTTTGTCCAACCGCCTGATTAAAAATATATTATGGTTGAAAATGTTGATAATTTTTGAATGTCAATGATAATAACAATAATAAATAAACATAATTACATAATTAAAGAATTAAGGTAATAATAACAATAATAATAATAATAATGTCTATTTATATAGCGCCTTTCTAGACCTGGGTCACATATACAGTGAAATAGAAAATAAATGTTTGGATCATGAATATTGTTTAATTCATTTGAATGTATTTTTTTTATTTTTTTTTATTCTTTATTTATTTATCATTAATATGTGATTTTTTTTTTGTTACCACAAAAATTCCAGTATTTTTTAGTTTACAACACTGGGAATAAAAGTTTGTGATTCTTAATGGAATGACTGTCATGAATTATAAGAATTGCAATGACCTGATCCCTCCTGATTCATCTAATTTTGTCTGGTTACTTCCTGTTTTGTCCTTTTGTTTCCACAGAAACGCTCCGGCTGTCGGTCGGTCACACAATCAGCCCACAAATCAGTTTTTAAACGCTGTACTTTCTACAGACTGGCGTCAGCTCCTTATTTGGTCCTACCTGGTAACTCCTGGAACTCGTACTTCTTGTTTTATGATCCAACCTTGTACCTTGTACCTTGTTTTTTCTAGCAGTTATTTTATCAACATTTTCTGTTAATCTATTTATGGGTTATATAATTTTTTTCTTGGATGGAATTCCCTGTTTGTGTTTGTTTTGAGATCTTTCGACCTATTTATTGAGAAGGGCTCCGTGGACTTTGTTGCCATCTTGTAGCCGGTTCCTTTGAATTTAATTAAATTGTCAATGTTTTGTAAAAGGAAAAGCAACATAGTATATATAATCGTCCACCACAGTATTTTTAAAAGCAGCAGTGGGGATATTTTACAACTGGTCAAGTCTACACCAACATCAAAGAGATAATCTTTGCTAAAATGGATCAAACACATCCACAGGAAGATAAAATCATTTTGATGTGTTTCATTCACCTTCACATCCACGCTTCGTTCACACCATCACAGTTATTATTTTTTAAATAAGCTAAAATGTTTGAACGAACAGTTATGGTTCTCCATGTGCAACGATGCTGAGGCTGGCTGCTGCTCCCATGGAGGATCAATCCAAGCAAGTGATCAGGATTAAAGGCAGAAAGTAATTATCAGACGGGCGACTTCTGGCGCATGTTAATCTCAGTCCGCCAAACACTGTTTTTACCTGCTTGGACGATCTGCAGGCCGTTGGAAGGAGCCAGATTCTTGGCTCAGATATTAAAAGGCTGCTCTGTTTTTCAACTTTTTGATCTCAACGTCCGGGGAAATTGGTTGTTAGACTGTTGTTGGTCCAAAATCAACAAACTGAGCCATTGGTAGTAGTTGTCATATGTTTATTTTGAACTCACTCACCATATTTGTTGCACAGTTCGACTGCCCATGAAACCAATTTACTGACTAAACAAACATCGGATGACGGATTGAATTGGATGTTTTGTATAAATGTGAGCAGAATGATAATCAAGCATTTGACGTTGTGTCTTATTTTGGTTTGCAATTTATTTAGGTTGGCCTTTAGTTGACTCTTTTTCATTATCTTTCATTCATTCTTTCATTATAGGTTTTCCGATGTCTTTCAACAACTTTCAAAATGTTTTTGATTTAATCTTACTGAATAAAGGATTCAAGAGTAAAAAAAATATAATCTAAATATCAAGTACATTTACGTAAATATGTACAAATTATATATTATTGTTATTATTATTATTATATTATTATTATTATTATTATATGATATATTATTTATGTATATTTTGGGGATAATTGTTTCTTGAATATGACAAAGTTTAAAGCCTGACGAAAGTGAAATAAAAGAACAAAAAGATCAAATTGTGAATTGATAAGTTGACTAATACTGTCTGTGTGTGCGAGTAGGCCTATTAGTTTGACCGGTTAACAGATACGAGGGAATATGGAGAGATTGAATGAGTAAATAGAGATTAACACTGTTGAGCATTCATTTTTATAGTTTGAAATTCACTTTTTGGGGTGTATTTCTGTTCATTTTGTTTTGTTTTTCCTTTAAAAAACGCAATGTGCCAATGTGAAGCTTTGAAAACAATATTAAATATAACAACAAATGCATGAAAATCCAATAGTAAAATCCGAATAAAGGAAAGAGCCAAACCACTGAGGACTGTTAGGTTGCTCCAAATAAATACAGAAAATGCAGATGAAGTCAATGTCAATTTTCATGGCCCTTTCAAACAAACTTAGTTTAGAACAAGTGAAGTCATTTCCAACTACACTTGTGCATACTAGAAACACAATTAGCAAGAATTACTTTTCCCAAGCTCTTCCACGAGGCTCACACATCCACCCGCACACAAAAACCCACTTTCATTTGCATTGGAGCTAATCCCAGAGGTATAATCAATGCGAAAAATACTTGGCATCAGCAGTAAAACAGCATGCAGCGGAGCAGCTAGCATAGCAATGAGTATCCAGCAAATCAAGCCTTAGGAACGGGAACCTTATTAAATAAAAGCAGGATGGGTCAATAGCGGCTATTGATGGATACATGAAGCATGCACTTCAAAGGATTCTTCCTTTTACCCGACTGCCTTTTACCAACCCAGCGGGGAGACGAGTCCGCCGCGTTCCTTTCAAACCTGAATCCTTGAATTCTAATGCTGCAACCTTGCAAGCTAACTTTGTTGTTGTCCGGACCCAGGACCATCAGAATCACTGTACCATGAGATGCTGCGAGGATTTGTATAAAATACAAACACGAGTCGATGTGTTGATCTTTGGGGGTCTGTCTGAAGACTTTGCCTTTTTAAATCCAACATCATCTGTCTAACCTTCACACCCCCAACATCCACATCACTGCAAAAAAACATATTGGTATTAAAGAAACATTCTTTAACTCTTAAATATTAAAGACTCATGTGACAAACAGTTTTGACCAATTTAAATAAAAAGTTGGCCCAAACTTTACTCATTTTCTACCCACCCTCCTGTCGACTAAGGGTTGGGATTGTTTTCAAAGTAATCTGTTCCTTTTAAGAGTTGTAGACAAAAATGTTTGTTCATTTTAATGTAGCGACTCGAGCTCAGTTGGTGATACTTTAACATTGACTCCTTTTAAACATGGATAACTATGTCTAAACTCAACTTGCAACCGATATAAGCAAGAATCCTAATTAAAAACTACATTTTTCTTATGATTTTAAACGCTTCAGAACTAACCAAGTATCTTTGCACACCTACTGATGCAGACACTTTTATTCAGTATACGATGTATTTAATAATGTGTCTCTTAAATAGATGTGTGACTCTATTGTCATTTATTTATTATCTATCATCAGATCAAATCAAATCAAATCGCCGTATTAAGTGCTTTTCTTCGAGAAAATGAGCATAGATTTCATATATATATATATTTATATTTATATATATACTAGTTTAAATACTCGCTGTTGCAATTGATGAAATGATGGAACTTTTCCTTATGTAACTATTTGGTTTAAATGTAATCAGAATTGGACATAGACCAAGAGTTCATTTCGCAACCAACAACCCTCTTATGATGAACATAAACCTTCACCATCATCATCATCATCATTTGGGTCAGTAGTCTAATATCTGTTCGTCTTTGGATGTATTGTATTTTTAATTTAATTTCTCCAAACCTCTGACCGACTTTTCATATTCTACACGATCATTTAAAGTGTCTTTGAAATTCAATTACATTAAGATTAGACGACACACACAGACATACAGACCTACTATTTATTTTTACTTAGATTCATCTTCACAAAATCAGAGATTCATTTTTATAATTCCACACATTTAAACAACATCCAAAAAAGACACTAGCTTCAACCAAATGCTAGAATGTGCTAAGACATTATGTAGCTAAGCTTTAAGGTATAGACCTTAGTGATTCGATCTGCAACATATATCTAAACACTTGGACAAGTTGTAATCTAAAAGTCAAAGTCCCATACGTACTGAACCCAAGCCCATAACTGCTTTATATTTAAAGTACTAAATCATATTCATACCATTTTTTAACAAGTTGTATTGTCACTCCAGAGAATCCAGACCACAGATGAGCTCTGCTTTGAAAGTCAATGGGCAAATTTAATGTGGCTGCAGAGGAGGACAGACATTCTTTGTAGGGTGAACTTCATTTTCTTTTTCATTGTCCTGTCAACGGGGATGTGAGGGATGTGCCTACTTTAATGGAATGACATCCCTCCAGTTGAATTAATATATATAAAGGCTTGAGATGTGCTTTTGAAAAAAAAAGGAACCTTTCAAAAAAAGTTGAATTGCCAAGTTTTAAGTACTTTTGAATTATAGATTTGTAATGATGTTATTTTTGGTTTTATTCATTTGCTGAGCCGTTGGTCAAAATCACGTTTTATGATGGACTGATGAACTGGACTGATGACGCTTCACAAAGCATTGTCTTTATTTTTAAAGCCATCCTAGATGTCACTCTCTCCTGTATTATATTTTGCTTTAAGTATTTTATTGAAAACTCACATAATTTTGAACTGAAGGCGCCACCTACTGAGCTCTAAAAATATAACACTGCTTCATGAAACTTTGTGAAAAAAACAGATCTCTCTGATCTATAGCTTCATGAAGCATACTCAGTGGTCTCACTTTTAGCATTCACTTAGGTATTGTTTTGTGGGGATACGGTTTTAGGTAGTTATTAAAGACACCCACCCCCTCTATGGAATGTTCTCTCCTGGCGTCTGGCAGAAGGTTCCGCAGCATCCGCTGCAGAACAGAAAGATTTAAAAAAAGCTTCTTTCCTCTGGCCATCAGACTTTGAGCAATGCACTATTTAAAACATTATTTATTTGTTCTATGTATATATATATTGCACTATTTTTTACTTATTTATATTTATACTTTTATATACATTCATTATATGCAATATTTAAAACATTTATTTATTGTGTTTATATTATATGGCACTATTTATAACTTGTGTCTTGTTTTAAGAAAACAAAATTTCGTTGCCAGTTTTTCACTGCTGTGTTCTTCTGTGCAATGACAATAAAGAAAGTCTAAAGTCGATACTGTGTTTCTGGAGATTTGGAGAGAGATTATGGTGAAACAAGGACACTTTGTCATTGTTTGGGTAAATATACAGGTTGTTTTGTGAGTCAAAAACTAAATATACAGCAGCTGTTTGTGAGTGGAACTTTGGCAAGAACAAAATAATGTTTGTGTAAGTTAAAGTTTTTTTTTTGCAATATAGTGATTCCATGATGCATTTCATATAATGAAATATTCTGGTTTACAAAATGAAATACCTTTTTGTTAGCAACTAATCTTTACCAAAACAAATAAATAAATAATTATAAATCATTAGTATACCTGCTCCACAAAATATGATCCATCCTTTTTTGATTATGCGATGATAATCCAGCCAGAGTTCTACCACATCCATCACTGCTCAAAATATATTGAAGCTTGAGTGGCTGTGTGTCCTGTTGCTACCCCTAAACCTCAGACATTATGCTATTGACCCGAGTCTTCTTAGGGGGTACACTATGTCTCTAAATCCACAGGCACCACAGTTTGAGTAGATTGATGTTTCTCCACAGAGAGTCCTCACATTGATTTCATTTCACAGGGCATTCAATTCAGTGGATCATAGCACCTGGCATCTGATTATGTTTTTCATGGATTTTCAGCATCGGGTCAAAAAGCCAGACTCTATATGAATGATTTTTATGATTCTGAATACAAAGTGTCCTAACATATTTCACTCCTGATATCACCAACTGAGCTGAAACATTTTAAGGACTGACCTTTTACTCTTGTTTTAGTGAAGCTGGAGCATGGGTTACCTTCTTCCTGGTCTACGTGAGGAGGCACTGAGCATTATTCATTTGTAGGGAAGGTACGACCGCTGGTTATATCTGTGGTTATAAATGAGTTTACTCCAGGAGAACAAATGGTGGAGACATGCGGAATACTTTTTAACCAAGCCACAGAGAGAATGAAAATACACTTTTAAATACATGACCATGTAATACTTCTCATGATTTCATTTTTGTATGGTGGACATTAGCTTGGTCATAAAAAAAAAAAGTCCTTTATTTAATGACTTGATCATGTCATCTAAAGTTTGAATTATTTTCAGAGTTATCTGTTCCTTTTGAGACTTATAGGCAAAAGGGTATATTTCTAGTTTTGGTCTGTTTATGTAGCGCTAACTGTTCTTTTCCATCATCTTCGTCATAAACTATTATCTTAAAAACATCCAAATACCTCCATAATGCTCGTCTGTAACGTCCCTCTTCCTCCCTGCGCTCAGAGACTGATATCTTCCTCTACCAACTAACTTAAAATATTCAGACTCATTGAACTATTACTCATATTAGGACTTCAATATAAGAGCGACGTTACAGACGAGCAGTAAGGAGTTATTTGGATGTTTTTCAGTGTCTTTTTGGACGAAGATGAAGATGAAGACAACATTGCTCCAGTCACTACAATAAAATGAACAAACATTTTTGAGCAACAAGGAGAGAAACAAGTTTTGTTTTTAAATACATACAAAAATGTAAATAATTATAAGCTAAAATAACAGTTCCCCCAACTTGTAAAACCTCCAGACCTGCTTATAAATCATTTAAAGCAATGATGCTGTTCGTCACCACAGTATGTAGAAGTTCTCTAACTGCCTGTTTTTGAAGATACTAATTAAAGTTTGATTAACCTTCAAGGCTTTTTAAGCGACATCGCTGATGGTTTGGGAGGGTCCCACCAAAGATCACAGACTGTCAGTCAAAAGGCAGGCGCTGTGAAATTGAATCGTTGGCTTTGACTGACCTTTGACCCGCAGTACCATAGATTTAGTAGAAAAGAGAGTTTCCCAGACAGCCAAATTGCTATGTGGAGCAATAGGGAACTGTCACTAGAGGATTGTTCACTAACAAGTACTACAAGAAAATGCATATACCAGGGAATTTTTTCTTTCCTAATATATTTTTAGGCTGAAACCGAACTTGCTTAACAACACAAATTCATCCAACTGACAATATATTTTGGAAACTCCCATTTGTGAATTGTACTCAAGGGGTAAAATGTGCTGTGTAGGATGCAATAACCCTGAGGGATCTGAGCAGGGCTATGTAATAAGGCCAGGCTAACAGGAATGGATGCATTTGTCTGGCAGATTTACCTGCTCAAACATTTAATCCCCATTCTCAGTTTCTAACTTGTAACTGACTGGCATAACCCATTTACAAATAATTGTCCTTCTCTTTAATTAAATGTAAATGTGTATAATTACCATGAGAGATAACATTTAATTCATATACGGAATATTACAGATACTGACATAGCAAGAGAAAGTAAAGGAACATACACCTAAAAGGGCAACTAATGTGAAAACTCAACTCTCCTGACTCACCAGTCAAATGTTGACGTTTTCCTCTCCAAGACGCAGTAAGTCCCTCATCATGAACATGTTTTCAACTTATTACTTTATGAAGTTGCTCTGAAATCTGGGCGCACAAGAGGTTACGAGAGCGGACTCCATTACAACGCAACTGTAATCATGCCCCGCTTTGTTTATACAAAGTGTCCCTTGGAGGTGGAGACTCTTGGGGGGGAACATTTGATGATCAACCAATCAAAGCAGAGTAGGTGTGGTTATGGTCAATATAATTCTAATCTGCAGAAAGATTAAATTATGTTTAATCCTTCTGTAGATTAAACATAATCTAATGTTTAATCTACAGAAAGATTAAAAACAAAGTGTTTTCAGTGGGCAGAGCTTAAAAGAGTTTTTTACAAACACACACTTACTGACGAGTACAATAGAGTCCAACAACAAATTTCAAAATTTCTTATTATTGCTGACATCAAGAGTATCTGTTACTTGACTTAACTGATCACTTTCACGAGTCATTATATAAACATGTATTTGTTTGGACTTTTTTCATCTCGCAGGCCTCTTAACCCTTGTGTTATCTCTGGGTCAAGGTGACCCGAAGGCCCGGAAACAAATCTGTTTTTTGTGGTATCCTTTATGTTGCCTCTGGGTCAAGCAATCTGTTGTATCCTGTGACAAACATGAGGCAAGAGACAAGACATGAAACAATTGACAAACTTGACTGGGCGTCGATTTAATGGGCCCCCTTTGCTAAGCTATGGGCTAAACACCTGCGAGACGGATCATAGGGTTGGCTTCTGAGGCGATTAGACAAGGGTCAGCGGGGAAAGCCTTGGCTGAAAAATTCCCATATTCCTAGACTTGCACTTGGAACATGAGATGTCTGGAAAAGCGCTATATAAATAAAAATTACTTACTTACTTACTTACTTACTTCTCTAGCGAAATGCTAGGTGGAGTTCTGCTATGGCTATTGCCAAGACAAACTCTTCAATATTGTAAGAGTTCAGTGAGAGCATGAACAATAACTGTTGGTGTTTCCCAGAGATAGCAGCAATGGTGACCCTGACCAGAGACAATATTAGGAGGTGGAAGGGATGCTTTGAGGACCTCCTAAATTCTCCTGACAAACTTTCTACTGAAGGGGCATTGATATGAAAGAGATCTACCCTGAGTATCTCACTGGTGTGGAGGGTATAGAGCAGAACTGGATGACGCGCTTGTGCAAAATGCGGTGGATGTATCCGGGAGCTGAGCAAAAAAAAGGTACGTGTCTGGATTTACAAGTTGATTGTAAAAAGAAGTAAGAGTTCTCGGAGGCCAAATTGCGTTTTCTCCGGTGGATCTATGGACTCCTCCTAAGAGATAAGGTGTGGAGCTCAGTCATTCGGAAGAGACTCCCTGGAGAGGTGTTCCGGGGCGTATCCAGCAGGGAGATGAGTTTGGGGTAGAACCAGGACGCATTGGAGAGACCATACATCTCCCTTCTGGCCTGGTTCTGCATCCTCCCAGAAGGGCTGATGTCTGGGACTCTCGGTTCCAACTGCTTCCACCTTGAACGATCAGCTGTAGAAGATGCGGAAATAATGTAAACCACTGTGCCTGTAACTTTCTCAAATGTATGGCCCACCCACGTCACATCTATGCCAAGCACATGTAGTAAAGACAAATTCCACGGATCATCTCTGTGAGTCTGTATATGTGGGACCTCAAGTCTGAATAAAACTGAAACGGTGGAGGCAGGTTGGCATTACTTATACATGTAAAGCTCTTGAATATTAATGCAGCACCTTTTTGTGAGTGAACACGTGCGTGAGACGGGGCAGGGTTGTTATTTTTGAAAGGAGGACGAAGGTGTGGGCACTCAGGTGGAAGACAACGGTTCAACATAGAAGCAGCAAAACACTAATGGCCCGCAAAGTCAATTTCTGGCAGGTTTCATTTGGCTTTGGTGCGATGGCTGAAATAATGATGTTAATGGACATTTATGGTTTTATAAGTAACTATTAATGGAGGGGAATTTTGAGCGGGTGCTTTGAAAGAAACAGGACCTTCATCATATATTACTTTTTCAACGTTAATGTAGGTTTATAGTGAAGCTATTCCAACATAACTTATTAATATGGTGGTTATATTGTATTAATGGATCAGTAAGGAAATTATCATTTAAAAAAAGCTGCGATGAGATGGAGAAAAGTGTTTTCCTTTTTTAAACTGTTTAAATAAAAGAGAACATTTTTGCAATTATGCGTAGAAGCAAAGTTAATATGAATTGATAAAAATAAAATAATTTAGGAATTTTCTTAAAGGATCATTAAAAATGTATCCAACTGTTCGTCCGTCCATCTGTCCATCCATTTAGTTGTTAGGTAGTGTTACAAATCTTAGACAAAAAATAACCCTGAGACCAAACAGACCTCTGCTAAAGGGCTCATTTCACATATTTATATGTATATAAAAAAAAGTGTTTAAAAGTACAAATGATAAAATATCTTCTATATTTTAAGAACTGTTTGGCACCAAACCCCCAAAAATAGTGGTTTATTTTGTGACCTTTAACTTCAACCATTCAACAATATTCCATCTATATATATTCAGAAAGTATGTAGTTATTTTTCCGACAGAGATGCACAGTAAAGAAAATATATCTTCCTTGGTTCAAGTCGCAATAATCATCTGTAACATTTAAGTGGAGGTGTTGTGCTTTTTTGAAGTACTTAAATTAACATCCCTATAAGTATAATGCTTTACAGTAATGAGACAGTACTGTCTCGAGAAACGTTTAAACTTAGTTGTCGCCAATATTTAGCATTTGAAGTGTCTTTGTAAGTGCGTTATTATATTTTTTATTCTTTATTTTAGGACGAACAAATACGGATTAGTTGTGGCTATCGAAACACGTTTGGAAATGTCACGGTCAGGACTTAACACCTTTTCACTAACAGTTTGAGTCAGATAAGTAACAGCTTATTGTAACAGAGAATTATGTTTAAATGTATATGAAAGGTACCAAGGATTTTGGAAAACTGTAATAAAACATTTATTTTTCAATTTTTTCAAGGCTTTTATTAGCATGATGATGAATCAGATCACAGAAGCACCAAACACCTTAAACCAAAGGTGAAGCCTTCTTCCCTGACTCATGGGTTTTTCCTAGTTTAGGAGATTTACTGCCGAGCCTTCAGTCTCCTCCTTCCCTTTATATTAGGATTCTCTCAAAGCTGGTTGCTCCACCAGCAGGATTATCAGATTTGTTGTCTCTGCCATTTCCTTTCATCAGAAAGCCGCTCTATACTTCCTTGTGAGGAGAATGTTGGCACCAAAATACATCTTCTCTGGTTTTTCTTTTTTAAATCTGGGATCCATTTTCCCTCCACCACCACGTCCCTGGTTGCATCAGCAGTCCTTGTCTTCCCGGCTCAGTTTTTGTTTCGCACCCACACCTCCATTTATCACTGTCAGTCATTGCGTCTAAGACTCGGCAGCTAGCACCCATCGATTACCGCTGAATCAGGCAAAAAAGTGTCATGGAGATCTCGGATTAGGGTCGATAATGGAATAATAAGTGCAACGCAGGATTCTTTAATGATGGTGGTAATGTTTTACTCTCCAGCTTTTATTGGGAAATGCTGACAAAGAAGCATTCACTTCTACTGTTGCAATGGCCTCGAACATTTTTTAAATGAGCTCAACACATACAATAAGGGGAAATATGTGGTGTTGTGGTTGGTACCACATTTCTTTACTACTTTACATCGACTTGATTTTCTCCCAACCTTTGATGGATCAACTTTTAAATACATATTTATTAATATGAATTAAATATGAAGAAGCTGCCACTCTAGAATAGGGAACATATTCTCAACTACAAATGCTTATTTTGAGTAATTAGAATGATATTAATACAAGTATATTTGGCCTTTTACCTTTAAAAGACTTAGTAAGTAAGTAATTGTTATTTAAAAGAGACATTATTGTTAATATTGAATTACTTCTCTCATGGTACGTAAACCTAATGAGTATTGAATGGAAATAAGTTAAAAATAAGTAAAGTTAATCTTTAATAACTTATTTATTTCCTGTTAATAGTTAATTAAAGTGTGGTTTATAGTGAACACTTTAATATCCTGCTATTTATGGTATAATACAGTCATAATGAATAGGGTGTGAGTTAGTACTTTATAATGGTTAATAAGTGGCTAATTTGCTCTTAATACACGTAAAAATAAGTAGCTTATTAATAGTTAATATGTGGTCCCCATTCTAAAGTGTAACCGACAAACAAAGAAAATCACTTTTTTGTAACAATCTCACACATTCCTTTGGATGATCAGAACATATCAATCAATCAATCCGCCAACAAAACATTTACAACTGACCTTTCATCCACAGGTAGTTCTGCCCCAAAGTAAAGGCTTTTATTTGTAAATAAGAGTCTTCATATTGAACCTCTAAACAAAAAAACAGACACATAAACAAATAGACATTTTTTTATTCCTGTTTTTTTCTCAGAAGTTCTTGGAAAACGAAGCCTTTGTCGGTCCATCTGAGCAAGTAAAAAAGTAATAATGGTGTTTTGTCGGTCGTGATAACTTCTTTCGCTTCGAGATAACATTGGAATCTCTACTGACCTGGAAAACTATCATGAATAAAAAATCAACAACAAAAGTAAAAGACCAGTATAAATATTTCAATATTACCTAAAAGGCCTTCAACAGACAATTAATGGTTTGTAAAGGGTTCACCCTCCAACGGATGTTGGTGAAAATGTGTTGCCTCTAAATCGCACATTATAGAATATGAACCTCCACCATATGAGTCACAGAGACGGTTTCCCAGGTTTGGCTTCTGCGCAGCCGACCGATACATCACTGTACCGACGCCACGCTGACTTGATGGAAAGAGTCCCGCTTCCTGCATTCTAACCAACCGTTGAGGGATTCAATGAGGAGAGACCTCTTTAATCAGCGCTTCTTAAACGCACACATTGACTGTCATGTAGTGCGACGTGTTTTACATTTGCCGTCTATAACTCGTACGCCATCCACTCGCTCCCCTGGGCTCACACTGGAGATCTGAAAGATTTTTTGAAGTGGCACTTTTTTTTTGATCCGTCTGTTTCGCGAGAGCATCGAGCGGTAAATTGGTCATCTGGTACTTTTTTTTGTAGTTAACTAGTAAAAGAAACATGACATTGTCCAACCTTATCGTGTTTAGTTGATTAAACAAATGTTTTATCCTTGATTCATTTTCCATCTCCGGTGTAGTACCCGGTGTTGTGTGTCTTTTCCATCGGCTGCTTCTGGTTTAGATTCAGAGACAAATAATAATGTGACAATAAGAAAAAAAGGTAGAGGGTGAGAACACAAAGGAGCTAAGGGTTTATGGAAAAGACGGAGGGAGAAATAGGGGCGTGGAAGAGGTAGCCCCAGCTGGCAGAGTCTGCTGGGAACAGGTACTGAATTTGGGTCAGCACATTGCATCATCAGCATTTCCTCCAGCCTGAGCAAATGGTGAATGTGCCAACCCATTTGTTGAGCTGCATCACAGACACTTTCGCCCGACGCACTCCACTTCTGCAAAAAACATCCGCTCCTTCTGCAAGGTCCCTTTGAATGTTGTTTACAGTTCCTATTGTTAAAAAATAAGCTTTTACTTTTAAGTAAACAACTGTATTAAATAAAACAACTGTATTAAAACAACTGTATTAAATAAAAATGATCAACAACATAAGTTCACCTTCAAAAAAGTGGTGACAGTAACATGTTTTTTTGTCTCCATTTCTTTTCCTTCAGTGTTGAGCAGCCGTCAAGTATAATAATAATTATTATTATATTATTGTGGTAATTTTACAGATTATATAGTCGAATATCTGCTTATAAGACACTCAACTAATGTGGTCAAACAGAAAAAAAAACATAATAACTCAAAGTTTGCCCATACCTAGTTCATAAAAGACAATGATTTAACAGCTAAGAAATTAAGAATAAATAAAAAAAAATGTTTTGCGGTGAATTAGATCTCATTACAAACAAAAAATGTTTTTTTTTATAAATGTGTAAGTAGATAAAAGAAACAACAACTATTATACTTAGATTAAATAGACTTTATTAATCCCTCTTGAGATATCTTTCGGGAAATTGGATTTCCAGCTCACAGCAGACGATAGAAGGTACATAAGTTTCTTAAAAGCAAGAACAAACTGCAAACAAAAGAACAAAGGTCAAATAAAATGTATGCAATCACACAATGTTGATCAGCAGAGAAATAAAGAGAACATTTATCCCTACAAATGGAATCAAATTGAAAGAACTCAGTTTTTATTTGCCTTTCACATATTTATGTGACTCTTGCTTCTGGTCATTCGACTGGTACATGATTCAAATAACATGAGTTCAGCATCAGAGAGCATCTCATAACGTGACACTACTGTATGGTGATATTTTCTCAACGCAATATAAAGTATTTTAAACGTCTGTAGTGAGTGTTGCTGCAGTGTGTCTATGTTGCCGAACCAGTATTTGTTTCAAGTGACATAAGTTATGACGAATTGAAATTCACTCACTTTGAAGTCTTCAGGATGTCTTTCAAGCTTGTGGGGAATTTCAAAGTTTTTCCGAATGTGGCTCGACTAGAGGTGTCTTGTTTTCACTCAAAATAGCAGAAACCATTGTTTTTGAAGAGGTCAGAGGTTCTTCTTCAGTGCTTTCACCCCTGTCAGTTCCACCAATAACTTATGTATTCAGTACTGACAGTACCAAATCATATCTACCTTACATCAAATTGACATCTGAGACAGCCTTGTATGAAGATTTTTTTATTAAAGCTAATTGATTGTTGCATTTCCGTCTTTTAGCTTAAATAAGTTCTCAATTTCGTCACACAGTCTATGTCATAGTGGTTGGCGCTAACTAGTGATAAGTTGATGAGGTGTCATGATACAGTGCCTTACTTTTGAAAGACCACTACATGGCACTAAGTTTGAAAAGTTCCCAGGTTAAGTTCAATATGTAGATCGGAGCAAAATATAGTAAAAATAATAGTACCATCGAATTGCCTTTTTAAATGAAGACTCGAGCTGTGTCTCGGATCCCATACTTGCGTACTTAGACTTAGTATTTTTAGTGCAAAAGTGCTTCTCAATTCTTAGTATGTGAAATGACGTGCTCCATGCACACTAAATTGTCGCTAAAACGCCAACAAAACTGTGTATGTATGTATCGATGGACACTATCTACCCTAAACAGCTCCATCTTAGTGAAGTTGACGTTGTAAACAGAAGTTATATATATATATATAAATATATATGCATATGTTTACAGGTGCATTTACAGCTAGCAGATGTCTGAAACCAAAACGTGCTCCCAGCAGGTGTCGATAGTTGGTTGAAATCATCGTTAAATAGTAGTAGAAGAAGAAGCTGTCGCATCATTTCCTGTTAGTGTGTAGCAGCAGAGTTTGATTTGAGACATACTATCTGTGGAGAATTAGTTACTAGTTAGTACGTACACTATCCTGATGCATACTAACCAGTGCACTAAGAGAAGTATGAGATTTGAGACACAGCAACAGTATAATGACACCTCATCTGCAGTTTCATGACACATCATCAACCCTTCACTAACCCTGTCGACCAAAAGCAAGAGCTGGTTTCCAGCGTTAGCCAACCTCCCTTTTTGTGTAACTTCTCCCTGTCCCTGCGTGGGTTAACAGCATGCACCTCTGGTTTCCTCCCACAGTCCTGTACCCTGAGAAAAGCTGGTGAACCTGATAAGGAAATAATGAGTAGAAAGTGTCATGAAAATCCCAACATATTTCTGTCATATCTTCTTGAAATGACGGTAATGGGACAAGGAACAGATGGAATGGACCGGCGACTTGTCCGAGGTGAACCTCAAGGCTCATCCTACGTAGTGCGCCATGGGAATACAGGTGAATTGAAATATCACCACTTAGTCTTACTTTTGCCATAAAGTAGACAGTACGACTCTCCTGCGAATCTGCTCTCTCTCCAAGTTTCTTACCAACAGAAGTGTGATTAAGCATACATGGCCACGAGTTCCTATTTTTAACTTTTTACTCTATTGATGATTAGGCACAGCTGTGTGTGTTGCTGCATTTTAATTGCATGCTTGTGACATCAGGGAATAAATGCAATTAACTCAATGTGGGTGGACTTCAATCACAAAGATGCACTGTAGTGAGAAAAGGGTTGTTAGAAGGTAATTATGACTTGGTGATTATTCATTATACAGCGTTTATTTTCTGCTGGTGTGTGTGTGTGTGTGTGTGTCACACATTTACGTACAATTAAGTACTTTTTGTGTGTTTTTGTGATTAACATGGCATGTAGTTTCTATTTAGCTGTTTACCATTTTCCATATTTACCTTTCAACAATTGGAAACAAAGGAGAATCCACTCATTTAGATCATTTTCTATCTATTTTATTATGGTGAAAAGGGACCAAGACTCAAAATGACGAAATTACCGAAAAAGAACACACGGACAATTCCTAAGCACACGTATATCGGATTATTTTGTATTCGTTTGGATTTAAACTATTTACTGGATATTCTAAAATCTAAAAAATAAATAAAAGTAAACAGAAGGGATTTCCTAAATAAAGGTTTGTCTAACATACATGTATATGTTTAGGTGATTTTTTTATTATATTGAGTTTGGTTCAATATTGTAATTGAAAACTGGAAATGAGGCAAACATATTTTATCTTTCTATCCGGGTTGACGGTGCACTCATAAGGATAAGAAGACGAGGTCGGTTGCCAGGGATTGGAAACACAATAGACTTGGGATAGTTTTTTAACAATAAAAGGATAGAAAGGTTAACATCAGCAGAAATTATTGTAAGGATATATGATTTAAACGTGTTTTTGTAGATTAAATATTTGATACAGTTAAAATATAATGGAAATAGATAACGGAATTAATTTAATAATGTAAGAAATAGATAATTCTAGGGAAGAAAATGTTTACTTTAAAGAATGAAAAATTAATGAAATAGAGTTTCTCCAATTCCCAACACTACAGTTTACATTTTAAGCATAAAACAGCAATAAAATGAACGTATACAGTTCGACTTTATGATATAAAATCATTGTATTGAGACATTGTTACAGAAGAACCTTTTGATGAAACAGTATTTTCTGGAACACTCTGAGGCATCTCATAATATTTTTCTACCTCATCAATGATCTCTAATCTTAAAATATAAGGGGCGACATAGCTCAGATGGTAGAGTGATTGCCTGCAGTCCAAAAGGTTGCAGGTTCAATCCCAGCTCCAGACAAGCTTGTGTCGTTGTGTCCCTGAGCAAGACACTTCACCCTGATTGCTCCTGATGGTGAACTTGGCGCAAGTGTGCAGCCTACTCCCATCAGTATGTGTGAATGGTTGAATTTCCCCTCGCGGGACTAATAAGGGATTCTAAAAAAAAAAAAAAAAAAAAAAAAAAAAAAAAAAATATACATTCAAAGTCAAATGTTCGTGTGTAAGAGTTTGCATTTTGTCTACTCTGCATTTATTTCCTGGTCATCAGCGGGATTTCCTTTAAGATCATTTGACAAGCACGTGAACCCCTGACCCCCCGCTGTCAAGAGGGAACTAGATCTGCACCTTTTATCCATGACTCCACCTCATAACCCTCCATCATACATCCACTCCACAGCATCTCTTCTTCTACCTTCTCCGCACAGACCTGCCCATTTGGAGCTCCCAGCTGGAGTGTATCCATCAACCTTCCACAGTAGGATGAGGTATGGCCCGCCGTGAATCAAATTAATGGTCTCAGCCGTCAGAGGTAGAACGAGTTCAGGTCTCCCCCACTTGCGAACAGTCCAGGCTAAATGCTCAGGAAAGTGATGGAGAACGGTTGTGTGCAAATGCATGCCATGGATAATGCTCGGCACCACATCAGAAACCAGCCATCCGTCATTACCCGGCTGTCACGGAGGTAGAGAAGGTGAAGAGTTGTCCCATCAAATCCGATCCAATTATGCCACTATCACCTTCATGATGGTGCCCGACACTATCTGCTGAAAGGAGTCAGCCATGAGACACCTAGTTCAGAGGAATCGTGGAGGTATTTACTTTTTTAGTTCATCGAAGTTTATCCCTAGTTAAGTATTTCACCATTTTTATTAATAAAACCCTCATAATTGTGCCTATAACGGTATCATAGGGCACCCGTCCACAAGCTTCTTTGCATCACTGACTGATTTACTGTGGCACGATTTCCGTGGCACAGATACAAACAGCAAAAATGTAATGGGCTTCTGGCAAAAAAAGCAAATGCTATGTGCATAAAAAAAAATACTCACAATATCGTGACCTGGTCTGGTTCATCTGGTCCTATAAGGTCCACAGGACCGATCCAGGACAGATTACATTACATCATATTCAGGGATTGACCGTCAGAGAAAATATGATCATCAGTGAAAATAAATCAAATATAGAATATGTGTTTCACTCATTTTCACTATTTTGACCTATCAAGACTTACACGCTAAAAGAAAATCCTTGTTTTTTCAAAATAAAAAACAGTAATGATACCAATCAATAGATGAATCTGGTATTACTTGTTTTTTATGCTGTCTGTACACAGTTTCTGATGCTCATTTGCCGGTTTATAGGCTTATTTTTTTAGTTAACGGGCTACAGCCTATTGTTTTAATATAAAACCTTTCAGACGGTGATAATGAATCCAACAGAAATACTGTGAATTTTATTTCTTGCCCCCTTCATCAAATTACTCTTACGCAATGGTTCTCAGTGTTTTTTGTTTTGTATCGATGGCTCATCGCAACACTTTTCAATTGTTGTGTTTGAAAGCTAAGCCAAAGCTCTACAAACCTTCACACTGACATTGCAGTATATTTGAGTATTAGTATAAATGTGGGCATTTCATTTAAATGTTTCGTTAGATCCACAAAAAACGAGCAGCTCTCTCCTTCCGTTTACTTTTTATCTAACAAAAAATGTTACTGTAAGACGTATCTTCGCCGATAT
The DNA here is from genome assembly GCF_982586985.1 of Callionymus lyra. Lineage (NCBI taxonomy): Eukaryota > Metazoa > Chordata > Actinopteri > Syngnathiformes > Callionymidae > Callionymus > Callionymus lyra. The sequence continues at coordinate 5,792,080 of NC_141821.1, forward strand.
AAGAGCATAAGAACATCATCAGTTCTTCACCATCAGGAACCATCAGTAGATTCTGATCCACAGACCTCAGAGCCCGAGCTGGGGTGTAAGGCTGGATCAGATCACTGATGGAAGGTCTGACCATGAATAGATCTGAAAGTAAGAACCAGAATTTTAAAATGATCCCGAAAGAAACTGGCAGCCAGTGAAGAGTTTTAAGGATCAGAGAAATGTAAGTTATTCTACTAGAGCGGGTCAGAATTCTGGCTGCAGAGTTTTGTATTAACTGCAGGCGAGACAGATCCTTCATGTTAAGACATGAAAACAAACTGTTGCAATAGTCTAAACGAGAAGACACAAACGCATGGATTATAAGATCCAGATCATGAGGTGACAACATTTTCCTAAAAAAAAGGAACAGATTAATAAAATAATACCAACCCGTAGTCGATATTAGAGTGAGTAGAAATTGAGTTCGAATTTTGGGTGAACTATCAATTTTACTTATTAAACTTAATTCCTGAAACATTTTCATTAAACATCCCACTGCTCTTTGACAAAAAGGACAGCTGTTGATGTTGCATGCAGTTTTTGGATTTCCACTTTCCTACCCAGCACAAGGGAATCGGAAATGTGACAAAATCGCGTGCTCACAACACTCCTGTCATTTCCAATGACACTCAGAGCTGATAACACTTTACGGCCACTTGGTATGACACTGGCCTTTAGAGCAGCTTGTTGCATGCCTCCCTTGAAGTCCCCAGAATGCATCTGCCAGACGGAAACACGACATAGAACTCTATGAGTCTTCATTGTTATACAAAGCAAAGGAGTATGTCAAAGTGGTGAAAATGTATTGTACACAAATGTACTTTACATGTATTCCCACGCGCGGATGCAGACGACCGTTTTCACAAATAGCAGGATGAGATTGGATTGAGACAAGGCGGCAACTTGACAACATAATTCTGATCTGGTGGAAAGAAACGATTACTCTTGGTGGCAGATGGAGACGAGGGACTTGACCACCACGTCAACGTGTCAAGTGCAATGATTTAATTTCTGCCGCAGTCTAAATGACAGCTTTTTGCATGAAAATAGAGACTTCAGAACCATTGCTGTATTTAGCTTAAAAAGACTGGAAAAACAATAAACTGCCAAAAAAGCTAATCACCATGTTAGCAAAAATAACTAAGTTACCTTGACTTTGTTTAAAAGGGCAAGTAATGTAAAACCCAAATCTTCTGACTGACTCACATGTTTTAAAGTCTTCCTCTCGAGAACTCGCAGGATTGATGATGTTAAGTGACAAACCCAATGATTAACCAATCACAGCACAGTGGGCGGGGTTATGAAAAACACGATTTTTAGCAAATGTTTAAAATGGGCGGACAGGATTGTACAAACAGACACATACTGATGATTTCACTAGAGATCCAAGATCTTTTTAAGAGACACTTAGGTCAACACATTAGTTTAACATAAAAAAATAAAGTGTAATGAAGCCTTTACAAATACTGACCAGAGAAGGTACCGTGTTTCAAAGGTTTAGTGTTTTTCTAAAGAATTACGTGTACTTGCCACTTTTCCGTTCATGAAGATTCATGAAGCATTGTCCTTTTCTTTAGAGACCACTAGATGTCACTCCCTGATCTTTAATATACTGCTTTGGTCATCTTTACAGAGAGCTGATGAGATACAATGATACAGTACAACTTTGATAAGTATCCCAGGTTTAATCAAATCAGCAGATCAGGTCAAGATATTAAAGCATAAATAACCATCTAGTGACCTTTCAAAATAAAGGTACTGTATCGTGGTACCTCATCAGCTGTATCATGAGTACTCATCAACCCATCACATTAATCCAATTTTCCGAGAAAAGTCAAAAATAAGGAATATCCAAGAGGAAATTAAATTAAAAACAAGAAATATCGAGCAGACACAGATGCCATTCAAATACTTTGTTTCAAAACAATGTAATATAGGAAACCAATATGGCATCTTCCAAAGTAATGAAATAAAAATTCCAGGTACATCCCACAAAAATAAATGGAATCAAATATTACATACAGCATCGTTTTTGTGCTTTTCTTGTTTCTTATGTCTGTTCTGAGCTTGTCGCCCACCAGCACTCTTATTGTCGAGGGAAATTAAAGCTCACCAAACAGATTAGATGTCACTGCGCTCAAAACGCAATTCTTCATCTTTACCCACCACTAATCTCAAAGGGAGAAGAGAGGATCTTTAAACTCGGGGATAAAACACATGAACTAGTTTGTATGTGTGGCGGAGGGAATGTGTGTCAGCGAAGTATTAGGTGACTGTTAAACAAAAGAACCTCAGTTGTTTTCCAAGTCGCTGTAGATGACTGTCATGGTGGCTCTAAGGAATGTTGGGTACATATAGCTCATAGCCTGGATGTGACACAGTGTGTTCGGTGTGTGTGGGAGATGAGCTTTATCTGAAGGGAAGTATAACACATACTGTCCGAATACATCTTTGGGGAGGCAGAGGAAATATGTCTCACCACAGATAAGCCTCACTGTCACTTGCCGTTGATGTCTATTAGACCTGGCATTCTGGTTGGCTTTTCCGGCAAGCCCATGACGACGGACTGGAGCTTGTCCAGCAGGGTAGAAATGATGCATATTGATTTCACCAGTTTTACATGTTTAGACCTGAGGGAGAATTGCCTAAGGTTGGTAGTGACAGAATTTTTGATTTGACGTACTAACCTAAACACCCGGGAAATTCGGGTATTGATAGTACGAAGGTTTTCTTTAATAAGGGCCTGAATAAAAGGGAAAAAATAATAATACAAATTACAGAAATATCATCGGAAAACACATCTAAGACCAAGTATAATATAAAAACCAAATGACCAAAAAAACAAAGAGAAAACATTCTAGAAATCTCTCTCTTTCCCCGACCTGATAGAGTTGCCCTCCCCCTAACCCCTTCACTGAGAGGTCATTAGTCTACATGCTGTCAGTCTGTATCTGGAAGTCCACTGAACCTGGTCATTCTCAATCCCCTAAGGAAGTGCTTCCCATCTTGCCCTAGGGGTCTGTAGTTTGTATTCTGCACAAATCTCCCTGTAGACTACACAAGCAACTTGGTAATGGTGTTCCATGTATTATTTACCTGCCAGCATCTTAAACCCAGCTGTTAGGTGTTGGTGGTTCGTGGCCCTGTATCTGGGATCTTGTTGGTGTGTTAGATTTGGGCATTTATTGCTCTGAGGCTCAGGTCCTGCTACTATGCTGATATGATGAGAACTTCTGTGGTGTCCTTCAGTTCAACCCAGTGTAGCCATTAGTAGGATTTGACCACATCAGCCCCTTCATCTGTCAGTGGAACATCTCATGCAGGGTTGTTTCCTCCCATGATGGTTCCTTTTGGTTCCTCCTCTGTTAGTTTTCTTTGCTGTGTTTGGTTGTTGCTGCTTTCCTGGTATGCCTAGGTATTTGAAGCTCTCCACTACATGTGCAATTATGGCTTCTTGGAGTGTAATTCCCGTCTTTATGTCAGCATTCAAGCACACCTGAAACGGAATGTTGTTGCAAAGTCCCTGTTTTAGATCCTGGTAGTGTAGATCAGTAAATTGATTTCTCACAGCAGAGGTGACTGATTATTTGTGAATAAATAAGTAATAGTTATTTGTAAAGCACCTTTCTAGACCGAGGTGACAAAACATTGAACAATCAAAAGCAGAACACGGTTAAAAAATACACACAAATTTTAAAACTCTAAAAGATCAAGACAACATAGAGACAAACATGGCAGGAGTCAGTAGATCGTCAAACACAGAGATGGTTCCAAAGCTTGGGAGCAACAGTCTGGAAGGATTTCTCTCCTCTGGTCCTGAAGTTCAGGAACCATCAGTAGATTCTGATCCACAGACCTCAGAGCCCGAGCTGGGGTGTAAGGCAGGATAAGAACAGTGATGTAAGGAGTAGCCTGATCATGAACAGATCTGAAAGTAAGAACCAGCATTTATAAATGGATGACAAGATCCAGATCATGTTGTGACACCATTTTCCTAAGATTTTTCTCAGTTGAAGGAAAGAGTTTTTGGTAAGTTTTCTGCAGTGTTGTACTAGAGACATGTCTTTGTCAAATACAACAATCAAGTTTTACTCACTTTTGTCTCTCATTCTATCAATAACTTCCCAGAACATCCTCTGGAATATTGTTAAATTGTTCAAAAACAAACCCTAAGTACTGAGTTATAAAATAAACTTTACAAAAAGAAACAATGCTGTGGTCAGAAATAAGCAATTTAAACACTAATAATATTCTTACCCTTTTTCTCAGGAGAGAAACCTGTCGTTGGTTCATTGCTTTTGTATCATGTATGTTCTTAAGCCTCAAAGATTATATTGGCTTCATCTATTTATTCACGAGGCTCAGGCTATTTGCTCTTCCTTTTAGTATCAGCCTATCATATGGCTTCCAGATCATCCAGCGAATCTCTACTAAGGAATCAACAAACAGGTGCAGCACCTGTTTTGGAGCGAGTACAAATATCCAACCCACATTTGTGAACTCCTTCATTGCTGCTGCCACAGCAGCACCAGCCATGGAGCACATTAATCAGTCCAGAGACCACATCCATCTGTCGCATGGGCACGGATCCCTGCGTGCAGCAGCCCCGAGCGCTTGGCTCTGCTTCTGCTTGTGTTGTCTCCCATTACTTCTGCCCGTTTTGACGGTGTTACCTATCAGGCAAGCTGGAGAGGAGAAGCGACAAACCTGGAGAGGTATTGGATGTGCTGTCACGGGAGAGCTGTTTAGTAGTCTGGGTCATTTATACAAAAGGAATATTGATGCCCTGACACACACACGGGCGGTCTGATGTACTGACAACTTTATTTGGTTTTGCAAGTTGTATTATGAACTTTACATGAATATACTTTGCATGTACTGCGTGTACTTTTACCTACTTTTCCTCTACAGCTGAAATGTTAAACTCAATCACACAAAGGGCCAAAATAATTTAGTGGTCTAATTCAAACAACAAAATGTATATTTTATCAAGCTTAAAAACCTCTATCTCTGTCTCTCACAATATCAACTTTGACATTTTATGACTTTGAGTTTTGGCCACATAAAGTTACTTGAAGTTAGATATTTGTATAATACACAAACATATTTTTAGATTAAGGTTCATCCAAAGTTTTACATTGTTAATTTTCCCAAGAAAAAACCATCTTTAATCACATGGGCTTTTGCTTGAAAGCTGTTTGTCTTAATCACTTACACAGAACTCTCATGAACGGCGGTGAAAACCATTAAAAAATGAGGACGGATTAGAAAGTCTAAGATGGATAAAGGGCCAACATCAACAGACAGAATGAGGGTTTGACAAGGAAAGGGCATTTTCATTTTTCACAACAGTTGGTTAATCCATCTGCTTAATTTTGCCGTTTTGGTTTATTTAGACAGACAATTAAAAGTGAAGAACTGAATTTGTGGTTGGACTAGAAACAAACAGGATCTAAAATACAAGTTTAAGGGGGTTTTGCTAGGTCTGAAAAAGCAGATGTGTGGTTTTCTTTGTTCATATGGTGTTGTCCAGTAAATGATATTATTGAAAAAAAAACTGTATTTTCTGTCAAGTTTTTATTCTTCATCTGAAATGCTTCAGAAAATTTGTTGGGAAATATTAATAATTAATTTTTGATTACACAGCTGTGGGGTGCCATGTTGGAACTTTCAGTGACCAGGATGACAGAACGGAATTGAACACACCTGCTATGCACACCTGAGACCTAGTAGCCCTAACAAGTCACATGACATTTTGGAGGGAAAATGACACGCAGTGCTCAGTTTGGACATTTATGGGTGAAGTCTCTTAGGTTTGGACTCACTTTTGTTGCTGGTGGTTTAGACATTAATGGCTAAATATTGAGTTATTTTGAGGGAACAACACATTTATGCTGGTATATAATCTTTACAGATTTCCTACTTTACTTCTTTCCCATGAAAAGATATACTTACATTTGTGCAAAAATGTGAGGGGCGTACTCACTTTTTTTATACACAGTATACGTATACGTCACAGTACAGATTGGAATCCAGTAGGATCTGGAATACTACAGATTGGAATTCCATGATTCAGTCTATTTTCCAATTTTTTTGTATGTAATCCGAATTTCTCCTATTCGAATTGGAGATTGTCCTGGTAGAATTCCCATTAGTCCTAGGACAGATTGGAATTCCAATATTCAGATCCCAATACAGTAGTAGGATTCAAATGTCTCCTAGTAGAGATTGGAATTCACTAGTAGAATCTGGAATCCCCCTAGGACGGATTGGAATTCCAGTATTCAGATCCCAGTTCAGTATTACAATCTCTACTAGTAGGATCTGGAATCCTGTACTAGTACTATACTAGTAAAGATTGGAATTCCAATTTGTACTAGTAGGATTCCAAAACCAGATCCTACTGGATTCCAATCTTTACCCTGACATATTTATATATAAATATGTTAAAAGGAATCTTCACATTATAAAATAAAGTGTTTTCACACATCTGAGAGTGTACGACAAACACGTCACTAGAACATACAGTAAGTGTGATTGAGTTGCTGGACTGACTACCATAGAAGCTGATAAAGCTACACTATATGGTGTAAGCTTTCTTTCTGCGTGGGCTGTTCACACCCGGGTTTAGAGACATATTCTTGCAAGTACATGTGTGACAATTCTCACTCACAGAACAAGTCAAACATTATATAACCATTGAGAACTCACTAACATTGACTTACTGAAATCATCTATTAGGTTTCTACCGCAGATATTTTAACCATAAAGTGAAACTACAAACAAATACGTGTATTCTAAGTTTTAAAAAAAAGTCACCCTTGCGAAGAATCAACGTTGAGCTGTGTCAGGGTTTGAGGGAGAATACTTGCATAACACCTTCTTGTGTCTCATTTAATGTACGTTTACGTGATGAAGGCTTCATAACCTGCATTAAAATAAAACTGCCAGAGAGTGGTTCGACTGTGTAATGTGTTTGTTTCCCTGCATGCGAAAGTAGAATTTCCGTAGGCCGCAAGGCACGCATCAGGATCAATACTCATCCAATTAAGCCTTCCTAGACAATGCTAAAGTCATGTAAAGATGTCCAATAACAAAAAAAGAAAACAGCCTGAGAGTATTGACTGTTGCAGGAGGACATTTCCCACGGTAGCGTTTTATTTTTACATTTGAATGTTTATTTTTACAAGCTTTTTAATTTCAGGACGCTGATCCTTGTGGGGTGCTACCGTGGGATGTCGGCGCCTCAACGTTATGGAATTAATTTGATCACTCATGTGAACCCCTTGCATGTAAAATAGCTGAACTCTGCCCAAACAGCTCATTAATCTTCCCGATGAAGTGGTTCTGGATTCCGATACCCACCCTCGCAGCGGTAACCTTCTCCTTCAATACCTTCTCAGCAACCGAGATGTACTTTATCATATAATTAGGACTGTCTGTGTTGAAACATACAACATCCACCTTTGTGTTTTTATTATAAATGTTCAGTTTTATTGTTGCTTTATTGATCAAGTGCCTTTTTAACATTGGCATATGTTATCAAATATAAGGGAAAATGACAAGGAAGAACAAAAGGGTGAAAGTACACAAAGAAAACCTGAAAACAGATTCTTTAAAAAATTGGAAAACAAGCTCAAATCGGAACTGTAGCAGAATAAACACAAAAACCAGAATATATATACAAACACAAACACAATACAAATCGAGGTTCACAACAGGAAACATGGAAAATATTAGAAGAATAAAAAGAAAGCATGTGTATGTACATATACTATTTGACTCACAATGCTGGAACTGTGAGGCTTATAATCAGGTGGCAGGTGAACGCAGATCAATGCGTGTCATTATCTGTAAACAATGCAATGAATTAAAAATAAATATATAGTAAAAGTGAATCAAATCTTTTTTTATCCTGAGCCTTGACTTTGGAGTACATTGTGTACGCAACAGGCTGTCCAAGGTTGTTTTTTCGCATTCTCGTTCAAAAGGTTCTGACCCTGATTTTAGATTTCCAGGGTAATTGAGTCATTCAATGACAGAGAATTTCGTTTTCGATTAGGTAATGGGATGTTGCCAAGGCCACACTGTTGACTTTTCCAGGCGGCGAGTCGCACACAAAGAAGTTCGCCAACGGCCAGTACGAACTGTTCAATGCGTTGTTTGTGTGTAAAGTGTAAACAGATTTGTGTTGTTGTTTTGGAAAGTCTTGAACACTTTAACATATATGTGTAGTATTGTCGAGTACTTGACTCTGGTGTTGTAGTATTTACAGTCACATGACTCTCGACGAAGTCATAACAGCCTTTATTTGTTTTCAAACAAAAAAAATGTCCAAACATCAGCTTTAAAAGCTGCTGGAGTCACTGTATCCTCTCGTCCTCAGTCATCCCTCGGATATCACAGCTCTTCATTGTTCCTTTAGCTGCAGATGCAATGGTTGCATTTTATTGTACTGTTTATTTGCAATAAAAGATTGAAAAAACACATGAATATAATATTATATATATTTTTTTTATTTTAAAAACACTTACAAACCTTAAAATAAGATAAAGCTAAGGTAAAAAAAAATATAATCGGATTTGAAAGCCAAAAATAAATAAATAAATAAACAATATATAATATTTAACAATAGTGCATGTAGTATGTTGAATAAGACCAGAACCTGCCATGATATTTTTATAAGATATAATATTTTTTTTCTTTTTTTCAAAAAAACAAAGAAACAAATCGATACAGTACTATTGGATATCAATATCGTTTCATAGAACATGCATTGCTTTATTGTTTTTGCTGTACTTGATTCCCCTCGGTAAAATCATTCAGAGATTTCCAGATGTTTCTTATCACATTTTTGCTGATGACATCCAGCTCTACTGCTCTTTTGATCCAACTGAGCCCCAGAGGCTGAACAGCTTAGTCAATTGTTTGCTAGAAATCAAACAATGGCTGAATGAAAACACTTTACAGCTAAATGTGGACAAAACTGAAACTCTGGTGATTGCTCCTAATGATAAGATTCCAGGGTTGAGTCAGTACTTGGGTGACTTAGGTCAGTCTGTCAAACTGAGCCTGAGAAACCTGGGTGTTGTATTTGATAAAGACATGTCTCTTGTTCGACACTCGAAACACTAGAACACTAGAAAACTGACCAGAAACTGTTTCCTTCAACTGAGAAAAATCTCTAAACTTAGGAAAATGTTGTCGGAACATGATCTGGAGCTTGTAATCCATGCGTTTGTTTCTTCTCGTCTGGACTATTGTAACAGTTTATTTTCATGTCTTAACAAGAAGGATCTGTCTCGTCTGCAGTTGATTCAGAACTCTGCAGCGAGAATTCTGACCCGCTCTAGTAGAAGAACTCACATTTCTCCGATCCTTAAAACTCTTCACTGGCTTCAAGTTTCTTTCAGGATCAACTTTAAAATTCTGGTTCTTACTTTCAGATCTATTCATGGTCAGGCTCCTCCTTACATCACTGATCTGATCCAGCCTTACACCCCAGCTCGGGCTCTGAGGTCTGTGGATCAGAATCTACTTATGGTTCCACGCACACGGTTCAGGACCAGAGGAGAGAAATCTTTTCAGGCTGTTGCTCCTAAGCTTTGGAACGATCTTCGTCTCTCTTTGCGATGGAGTCTACTGACTCCTTTAAGAAACATCTTAAGACGTTTCTATTTGTTCAGGCTTTTCCTTGAATTTCTCGAACTCCTGTGTTGTTCTCAGTATTATCTTGATCTTTAAAGTATGTACTTTTTTGAGTATTGTTTTAATTGTCTAAGCGCTTTGTGACCCTGGTCTCGAAAAGCGCTATATAAATAAATATTACTTACTTACTTACTTACTTACTATTTACAGACAAATCTGGTACTGTGAATGTTCTTGATTTACCCTTTTGTTGTCTCTGGGCCAAGGTGACCCGAAGGCTCGAAAACAAATGTGTTTGTGGTATCCTTTGTGTTTTTTTCCTGGTCAAGGTGACACAAATGCCCTAAAAAATTGTGTTTGTGGTATCCCTTGTGTTGTCTCTGGGTCTAGGTGATCCAAATGCCCGAAAACAAATGTGTTTGTGGTATCCCTTGTGTTGTCTCTGAATCAGATGAACAAACTTTCCAGGCCGTTGGGTCACCTTGACCCTGAGATAAAGTGTTAATAAAATGGGAAACATGACAAGAAAAAAAATGCAATTTTACTCTTTTGATTGTATCCCTGGATTTTAATAATATACTTTTTGGCTTGAAATTTCAAAATCTTAGCTCGAGCTGCCTTTTAGCATCATGTAAAGTTTCATCTTTTTAAGTAATTACTTTCTGATTATAAGGAAACAAAACTTTCTGTGGTGTCAAAGTGGCTGAGGAATAGATCCATCATATCATTAGTGTTTCTCTCTCCCTCGATCTATTTTTACCGGCTCCTAGATACCGTAACTCTGCAGCTGACGTCAATGCATGAAGCCAGCAAGAGTCGCTGTCCTGTCGTCTACCGCGAGGGTTAGACTCCAGAAAGATAAAACACAAGACTGCAGGGTTGGTGTTGCAACTGCTAATGACCTTGTTAGAACGTGGTCAACGTTCCATAAATCATTGAACATATGTGAGTTAATCGCAAGGTCCCTTGTTTAACTCTTACCTGCTTAAATGATGCTGAGAACCTCTTTAATGCTCATCGTGCCTTTACATGGCCTCTTGTACTCAGCTTGTTACAGCAGTTTGAACTCAACACCGACTTTATTGTTTTAAATTAAACATATAGGACTTATAGAGGGGCATTTTAAAGCAAATTCAACTATCTTCAATGGGATAATCTTACTATCCTGTCTGTGACATGCAAGTTCTGGTGGTTATGTTTACACTGAATTTATATTAATTTGTATTTTTAAATAGGAGTCAGGAGAGCCTTATAAATAGTCCTGTAGGACAAACAGAAAACTACTCTGAAAAGATCGGTTACATAATTTTAACAATATATATATATATATATATATATATATATATATATATATATATATATATATATATATATATATATATACTGTATATTTATATAAATATATATATATATATATACTGTATATATATATAGAGAGAGAAATATATATATATATATATATATATATATATATATATATATATAGAGAGAGAGAGAGAGAGAGAGAGACAAAGAGAGAGAGAGAGAGAGAGAGAGAATATTATAGAATATTAACAAGACATGTAGAGTGTATTGTGACTTCATATAGTCTCATAATGTTATATGGGTTCATGATCTTAAAATTAAAAACAAACCTTATTAAGAAGGGTTGTATCTTACATCCTGGCATCATTCGATGATGATATTCTATGTTAATCTTTGTATCTTTTTTTCCTTTTATTTTGCTTTATTTCCTTGCATCTATTTTTATTTGCACTTTGTTTCTTGTTCTTGTTTTTATGAAACTATCGTCTGCTGTGAACTGGAAACCTGATTCCCTGAAGGAGATCTCTCGAGAGAAAGTCTAGCTAATCTAATCTAATCATATTGTTTTAGATTTCCATACTAGAAGAATATTCTCAAATACGTAATTGAAATCAACATAACAATATAATCACTGTATTATAACTTTAGTTTAAATACTTCAAATAACTGCTTTGATGTATATTTAATGTTTAAAATCAGAATTAAAAGTTTTACAATTTTAAGTTCTTTTAAAAACGAATATTTGTTATTTGTGATTATTTCAGCCACTCGTTATGCTTTTGTACGACACCTTTTCTAAATAATTCATTCATTAATTATCATAACTTAAAATACATTAAAATAAGCTCAATAAGACAGAAGGGGGCAGTAGAGTTACTCCCTTACACAACCCTGTGGAATTCATTTTAGTAAAACCACCTACATTGAATCATATTTTCCATGTCTCATCATTAATATTTTTGAAAGAAAATTCTCCTTTATCTGTGTTGAGTACAGCAAACCTCAGTCTCCTTGGCAGAGGTGATAAAAACAAATTGTAAAATAAAGTCCAGGGCGACCTTATCGAAATGTTTATATATAAATATATTATTATTAAATTATAAATATATAAATGTCATTGAATTTGACGTGACACACACTAAACTTCTCCTCAGCATTAGTTTGACTGTCATTCCAATAAACTTTTTTTTTTTCAATTTTCTTCTTCTCTTACAAACAATGAGAAGTTGTTTCCACTCATTATCTCAAAAGCTGAAAAGGAACAATGGCGTTGTGATCGTTACTAGTACATGACGGCACTGACATTTACTTCACGCCAACATAAACTTTCATGCTTGAGCAAAATAAAACCTTAAGAAAAAAACGTGATGATCGATGACTCATCAGTTGTTGCGACAAGTGAAGAAGGCCAGCGTGTAATTAAGAAAGTGTTTTGTATGCACGCCCACATGTTTCTCTTAAAAAGTGTGAGAAGCTTCTTTTTTGTTATTTTACTTTCACTTCGCCCGGCATCCCCGACTGCACACGCCATAAATGCTCGACCTTGTCCAAGGTTAATCTGTCACTCTGGCTGTATATTTGCATTCATTGTTATCTGCACCGCACCACTCAACTCTATCTGCCCCGGTCGGCTCCAACTTAATCGTCTTTGTACATTATAGATGAGCCTCCAACAAAGCCGACACACACAGGAATCTCCCCCCCTGGATAAAGTATCTGCTTCTTATTCAAAAACACACCTGCGACAACAGATCCCCAGACTGTCAATGTTTGCCTTTATACTTAAAGTTTATGAGCCATTAAGCTGGAGACGTTTCATTAATGTGTTAATACATATAATGTACATTTAAGGCTGTGTCGGAGAGGGGGGGCGGGGGGTCCTGCTTCTCTAGGCACCTCTAACTTAAACACTCTCTCAGAAAAGTATTAAACTTCCGTATCTGAGCAATTTGTTTAACACACAAACACAAAATATTGATCGATACTTTTTTTTTCCGGATTTGTGGTTACAGACAGGGATACGATTTTGCTTGTGCATCTTATCGATTTTTATTCCCCTGCTTTTTAATTACACTACACAAGAAGCTTCAGGAAAAAGAGAAATGTCAAAATAGCAGCACGTAAGAATCTTCTCACACCATGCTGGCTAACTTTTGTGCAGAAGACACAAACAGTAGCTTTAAAAGTTGATCTTCTTTCCTACCTCTGAGAATTTGTCTTTTACTGTTGCAATTATTTCAACTTGTATCAGAAACTCTCCTGACTCACTCACATGTTTCAAATGTTGAAGTCTTTCTCTCCAAGATGCAGTAAGTCCCTCATCATGTCCATGTTTTTAACTTATTACTTTATAAAGTTGCTTTGAAATCTTGGCGAACGAGAGGTTACGAGAGTCCATACTGATGTTATAATGGCTTCACTCCTGCTTCAGCCAGCTATAATCACGCCTAGCTTTGTTTAAACAACGAGTCCCTTGGAGGTGGAGACTCCCAGGATTAATGACGTGCGGTGACAAACCTCCATGTTTGACCAATCAGAGTAGAGTGGGTGTGGTTATGGTCAACAAGATTTAATCTCCAGAAAAACAAAGTGTTTTCAGTGGGCGGAGCTTAATATCATTTTCTAATGTCAATATTTCAATGAAAACACAGTTTTGTACAAACACACACTGATGATACACTAGAGTCACACACAAGGTCATCAAAGACTCCCCAACATGCCTTTAGTGTAAAAATATGGAAATATTTAACCAAAACAAAACCAATTTGGACTTGGTACCAATAGTTTAAACAACAATATCGCAGGTACAAGGGAATGAAATGAGTTTGCTCTGTGGGAGTGGCTGGGCTGTCTTTTAGGGATAGGCTGAGAAGCAAGGTCATCCGGTAGAGGCTCGAAGTAGAAACAAAGCTGAGGAGAACATCTGATCAGGATGCCTTCAGGAAGTCTCGCTAGTGAGGTGTTCAGGGCATGTTGCACTGGTAGGAGACCACAGGACAAAACTACATCTCTCAGCTGGAACGTCTTGGGGTCTCCCAGGAAGAGCTGGACGATGTAGGCAAGGAAAGTGGAACTCCCTGCTGAAGCTGCTGCCCCCGTGACCTGAACTCAGATGAGTGGAAGAAAAAGATTTTTCTTATGGAGGGTTGAAAGATGTGGGAGAGGAGAAGCACTAAAAGAAGTTTCAAATTGGAGTTTCCTGAACCCAGATACCTTAACCTCCAGTTTTGCGAATCCTGAGAAAACAATTAGAAATAACTCTCTGCAGCTCATTCAGGCCTTTGAAGCAAATGACAAGAAATCCATAATTATGTGTTGACATGCTGCAGAAAATTAAAAATGACAAGTTTAATTAACGTCTAATTATTTATAGAAGTGGAATTATTGATATTTCCAATTTGTAGAACTGTGAGGTTATTTCAACAATACTTGTTTACTAATACTAAAATGATTTGCCTGTGAAATCATGACAATTGTGTTGCTTTTTCAAATCTTACTCCTTGTTTTTCTCCAATTGTCTTTTGTTAAATGGTTAATAAACTCCACCAAACCTTATTTAATATTCCAGATACATTTTTAATCGAGTATAATGAAACTTTTTCTTACATGAGGAAATGAAAACTGAAGCAGATATTATGGCCGTCCCTCCTGTAGCGATTATGTCTTATTAATAACAGCTCAGCATAACCGTAGATAGTTTAAACTCCTCCAAAGATATTGCAGTTTTATGAAACGCTATAAAAGCAGATTAAATCACCCAGAACTCAAAGACTTTTCACAAAGGCAGAGCATCTTATAGAAGGATAAATTAAGTGAAATGTTTTAATAAAAACTTCAATGAAAGTCTTGTACAGTGGTGGAGAGAGTGGTAAAAGAGGAGGAGAGAAGGGGAATGTTATGTGTTGATGAAGCTTCATGAAAAAAGTGTTGCCCACTAGATGGTACAACTATTGCAACCTCATATCAGTCTTAAACTGATGGAACCACCTGCCCATGTGAATACATCTAAATATGTCTTTGTTTATATATAAAATTATATCTGCAGCAAAGAACAATTTTAAAGCTTGTTCGTACCATTATGTACCTATACTTGTCTTAACAAGAAGGAACTGTCTCGCCTCCAATTTGATGATCTACCTTCTCCTTCAAGAAACATCTTAAAACATTTGTATCTGTGCTTTTCCTTGATTTTATGGGACTCCTGTCTTATGTGCCTTGATCTTTTAAAGTTTATATTTTAACTGTGTATGCACGAATAAAAGTGTCTTAAGTTGTTTTCTTGAAGGAGTCAGTAGATCATCAAACACAGATGTTTCTTGAAGGAGTCAGTAGATCATCAAACACAGATGTTTCTTGAAGGAGTCAGTAGATCATCAAACACAGATGTTTCTTGAAGGAGTCAGTAGATCATCAAACACAGAGATGTTTCTTGAAGGAGTCAGTAGATCATCAAACACAGAGATGTTTCTTGAAGGAGTCAGTAGATCATCAAACACAGATGTTTCTTGAAGGAGTCAGTAGATCATCAAACACAGATGTTTCTTGAAGGAGTCAGTAGATCATCAAACACAGAGATGTTTCTTGAAGGAGTCAGTAGATCATCAAACACAGATGTTTCTTGAAGGAGTCAGTAGATCATCAAACACAGAGATGTTTCTTGAAGGAGTCAGTAGATCATCAAACACAGAGATGTTTCTTGAAGGAGTCAGTAGATCATCAAACACAGATGTTTCTTGAAGGAGTCAGTAGATCATCAAACTCTCCTCTGGTCCGGAAGTTCTGATTCTGATCCACAGACCTCAGAGCCCGAGCTGGGGTGTAAGTCTGGATCAGATCACTGATGGAAGGTCTGACCATGAAAAGATCTGAAAGTAAGAACCAGAATTTTAAAGTTGATCCTGAAAGAAACTGGCAGCCAGGGAAGAGTTTTAAGGAGAGTTGTATGAACAGTTGGCGAGACAGATCCTTATTGTTTAAGCACCAAAATAAACTGTTAATATAAACATTATATTAATATGTTTATTTAAAACCCTTTGTTGATATTAATGGGGGCAAAAGTTCAAATATTAGAAACAAAGTGAAACTATGTGCATTAAACAATACATCATTTTTATAATTCCAGCTCCTTTTTTAACGTGGCAGAGTCAGAAAACATTAAAACATGTTTATTCAATTTCAATAATGAATTATTTCTATAATTTCAGTTAATCTGATCAATTCCAAGACCTGTTTTTTGGGGTTATTTGTTTTTAAATGTGTTTTCATACCAGGACAATGCTGGCTGTATTGCAGCTTCCAAGAATAAGAAAATACAACTTTAATCATAATGTTTATCATTTAAAAGGAGCTGAGTAGTTGTATTTGTAGTAGTAGTAGTAGTAGCAGTAGTGGTGGTGTTAGTAGTAGTAGTAATATACATAAAAGAAAAGTTGTAAGTAGTAGTTGTAGTAAAATAACTGTCATTTCAACCGAATCAATGTTGTTTTATTTCAAACTTTTACTTTCTCAAGACGTGGATCGAGATATTGGGGTGAAATTATCAAAACAGACACGTAAGGTTCATGCCTGTATCCGTGAAGGCACTCCGGAAAAAAAATGATGCAACTCTTGCAACAGTCTCTCAAAGTTCTGTGTCACTTCAAAAACTTCATAACTGGCCTCAGCACCTCATCGCCATCAATAGTTCACAGATTTCCAACGAGTATGAAGTCAAGAAGCGTTGAACAAAGGCGGAGATGTCTCTGGGGACATAAAGGCCGGCAGTTCAGTCCCCAAAGTGGACAGATTGACTGATTGACAGTCCTTGTGTGTGTGTGTGTGTGTGTGTGTGTGTGTGTGTGTGTGTGTGTGTGTGTGTGTGTGTGTGTGTGTGTGTGTGTGTGTGTGTGTGTGTGTGAGTAGTTCTGTGTGCGGTTGACTTGTTCACCGTCGGGTGTCATCTTTCTCTCTGTCCAATCCACGCTTCACTCCCCACGTGTTCAGCACTGGTGACATCTTGACAGATTAAAAAGCTGTGTGCCTGTGTTCCTCAGTTGGTGCTGCTGATAAATTGTGGGGACCCCTCTGTGAATCGATACTGAATAAAAAAAAAAATAGTTTCAGGGAGCCGTGCTCACTCGCCTGTTGGAGTCACCTCCGACTCAACATTTGCATCAGTGCGGTCGACAGTGAGTGTTACATCAAATACACACAAAAAACTGCCTTTTCAAATAACTTTTTTCATGCATCTGGTTTTAAATATGACTTAAATATACTTTCTATTCCTCTACAGAATATAATGTCCCAGTGAGTAGTAGAATAAACTCCACAAGCAACTCTTATTTTTCTTTAGGATATTCTTCCTACGAAATCAAAATCTGCGATAAAATACATGTTTATTTGAGTCACTAAGTTGGAAATGTACTTCTTGTTAATTGTAATTGTTTTATTGTTTGTTGCGTGGCAAAATAAATGGGGTGCTTGATGTGAATTGAATAGTGTGGGTTACACAGACTGCTAAGGCAAGCACACAATATAATTGTTTAAACAATAATCGACCATTTAGTTGTCGGGGGAAAAAGAGATTAAAGTTAAACTGAACTGGAGTACGACCCTTGTTACAGTATATTTAAAGATTCAATCACTAATATTTACTTTTTTACAAATAAATATTTTTTTGTACAACTGTACACTATCAGCCACCATTACTTTCGGGGTTATCTGTCACTTTTTAAAGTTATAGACAAAATGTTTGTTCATTTTAATTCACATACTGCTCGTCTGTATTGTCCCTCCTGAATCGAAGCCTCGACATGAGAAGAATTGATCAGGAAAAAAATAAACATCTTAAGATATTTGTTGCAGAAGTTTTCAGTTTCTCATCTCCTGCCTGATGTATTTCCTCATTGCAACACATTTCAAACGTCAGTGAGCAAGATTGATGCTGATAGACTGGAATCTTCTGCTACAAACAAGCTTAGAAAATAGACTTTTTTAAGTTTGTTTTTTTTTGGAATTCTTCACGTCGAGGCTTCAATCCACGAGGGACGTTACAGACGAGCAGGATGGAGGTATTTGGTTGTTTTTAAGTGACTTTTTGGACGAAGATGAAGACGAAGACAACTGAGCTCCAGTCGCTACATTAAAATGAACAAACACTTTCGTCTCTAACTCTCAAAAGATGATTATCCCAGCCCTTAGTCGACATGAGGGTGAGTAGAAAATGTAATTGCAAATCACTTTAAATGGCTTTTATTTTATTTCCATAAACAAACACATTATTAATTTACTGTGAATGATATTTGATTTGTAGCTCAGAAGCATAGATTTATTGAGCTATAAAATTATATCACAGTGAAGATATGATGGCAGCACATACTGTGCCTAAAGGTCAACTCAAGTCAATTTTTATTTATTAAGCACGTTTAAAAACAACCAAGGTTGACAAAAGTGCTGTACAGGTGTAAAGATGGATTCTTTTAGTTGTCTTAATGTATCTTTGAGCAACTCCTGAAGGATCATCT
Organism: Callionymus lyra; assembly: GCF_982586985.1. Taxonomy (NCBI): domain Eukaryota; kingdom Metazoa; phylum Chordata; class Actinopteri; order Syngnathiformes; family Callionymidae; genus Callionymus; species Callionymus lyra. The sequence goes on from NC_141821.1 coordinate 5,810,565, forward strand.
GGTGCGTTGCATCCTCCTGCCATCGCTGTGCAAGTTTGTGTATGTAACTGTAGATAAGTCAAAATAAAAGTCATTTCATTGTATTCATTTACGTTTAGGAAAAGAAAAGATTCAACGGTTACACAGTGTTCGGAGATATTTCTGGAGATTTAACTCCACGACAATGAGAAGAAAATATAAATTATCATAGGTATCAAGGATCAATTGTCTCTTTTCTTTTATGTATTTTCTTTTCCATTGTTTGGCAAAAACTCCTAGCGCAGCACGTCACGAGAGTGCTCAATAAAATACCGCACAGTGGACGTCGTCTTTATTGATTCTGCCTTCCTACCTTGAATTTGATTAGGAAAATTAAACTCAAGCCCTGCTGACGCAAATCGTGGCCAGAGGTAATTTACCGTCCGGATGAAGTGGAGAGATCCATCCCGGTGGGGGAAGACGCTCGCTCTGACACCGCGTGGGCTCCAGTGATTAGCATCTGCAAAGTGCAACTCAATAACAAAACCTCTAAAAATGAGGAAAGCGCTCGCTCAGCGAATGTTCTCCGCCACTAGCGAAAGCTGTCGGGAACGCTGGTGAGATCCGCTCCTGACGGCTTGAATGCTTGATGTTTGTTGTCGTAATAAAACAGATTTGACACATTAATATGTCAATTAGTGGATATATCTTTCACCATATGTTGTTCTGTGGAGCGAAGAGGCCACTTGGGCTTTGACAGCTTTTTGTGTACACCTGTTCTGAGTTTGCATCCATTATTGGCTACTATTGGCAGCGTCTTTTTTTTTTTTTTTCAAAGATGCAGGGAATAATGACGAGCGCCAAAAACCGGCCGTTATATATTTATGTATTTGCATGGCCTCCTCATTAGTCTCTGCCCTCTTCTGGTGTTTGATGTAGGCACGGCTTTGTCCATGTGTAGCAGCTTGCAGTAATGAATGTTTCATGCAGGTTGGGCACAAATGATCCATCCATTCCGATTATATTCCATTTGCATCAGCGTAAACACGTTTAAATGAATGTGTTATCAGTCAGATCAGGAGCAGACCTCGCTGGTTTCGACTATTTACCATAAATCTCAAGTGTTTATGTTGCAATCTAAACAAAAAACAGAAAATGTTCTATTTGGTTTGCTCTAGTCTTCATGTTTCATTTGACTCAATTAGCTAAGTGCTCTTCAATCTTGCATCTTCATCAACTTGGCTGCAGCTGCCAGCTTCAATTTAGATCCCTTGAAAGAGGCAAAGAGGCTTTTTTTTCTGAAGGTTCCTCACTTTATATGGATGAATACGTCTGCCGATCAGAACTAGTAGGCTTTCTGTGACACCATATGTGGACATTGTTGCTGTTTTCTCATCCAAACCATAAGATTCCACATCAGGGAAATTAAATAAATGTATAATTTTGCTTTTGTTTCAAAGCTAAACCACTATTATTATGTATATCATTTAGTTCAATGCTGACAAGTTTTATAATGTAATCATTTTAGAAAATAGTTTGGTATTGACCCCTATTTTTAAAACAATTACATTTTTTGAATTCTGAGCCGCTCTAGTAGAAGAACTCACATTTCTCCGATCCTTAAAACTCTTCACTGACTGCAAGTTTCTTTCAGGATCAACTTTGAAATTCTGGTTCTTACTTTCAGATCTATTCATGGTCAGACCTTCCATCAGTGATCTGATCCAGACTTACACCCCAGCTCGGGCTCTGAGGTCTGTGGATCAGAATCTACTGATGGTTCCTGAACACGCTTCCGGACCAGAGGAGAGAAATCCTTCCAGACTGTTGCTCCTAAGCTTTGGAACTATCTCTGTGTTTGATGATCTACTGACTCCTTCAAGAAACATCTGTGTTTGATGATCTACTGACTCCTTCAAGAAACATCTGTGTTTGATGATCTACTGACTCCTTCAAGAAACATCTGTGTTTGATGATCTACTGACTCCTTCAAGAAACATTTTTGTTTGATGATCTACTGACTCCTTCAAGAAACATCTGAAGACATTTTTATTTGTGATTTTCCTTGATTCTCTGAGACTCTTGTATTTGTCTCAGTGTTATCTTGACCTTTTTAGTATATATTTTATTGAGTATTGTTTTGATTGTTTAAGTACTTTGTGACCATGGCCTAGATAATCGCTTTACAAATATTACTTACTTACTTACATTTGTTTTCGGGCCTTAGGGTCTCCTTGCCCCTGAGATAACCCTGTGTTTGTGGTATCCCTTGTGTTGTCGCTGGGTCACCTCCCTGGCTTCCAGAAATGCATACACAGTGTCAGAGAGATGCTGAGATAACGCAAGGATTAAGATAATGCTGTGTGTTTAACAGACTCCATTATTGACAAAAAATATATTTTTCACTTTGAATTAACTGTATTTTACTTACTATTTTACAGTTTGTATTCCTGTTTTATTTATTTATCATTGTTACTTTATTTACTCATTGATTGAATAGGAATATTTAGACAAATTCAATCTTTTTTTAACTTTACTTTCTTTTTATTTATACCTTTTTTTTATTGTGTATAGTTGCCAGAGATTTAGATTCTATTGCACAGCACTGTCAACAATATTGTTCTTTGACAACAAATATATTCTATTTTATCACTGTATCTATTCTAATCTATACATGAACAACATTAACTTGTTTATTTATTTAAATAATACGCATCATTTAGTCCATCGATATGACAAAGTAATTGGGTAAATTTGTATAAGAAATATGTAAAAACGTTCAAACGGCGCGTTTTAAAGGCAAAACTGAAGAAACAGTTTCTATTACAAACAGACCTTTCAATCATGTTCATCGTATCACAAAACTGATCTATTTATTCACGTAAGCATGATATGTGTTATTATGTATGTAGAAGAGCATCACTGAAGCCGCATATAAGGCTTCAAGATGGTTCTGGATCCGGAGGGAAAGTCCACCTGGACAAGTTAACGCCACCTGACCCGCGGTCCGATCAGCTGTGGCGCCTGGAAGAGCGTGACCAAAGACCAGAAAACACCCATGGACTCCAGGTTACATCACTGATGATGGGTTCAGGAGCATCAGGCGATGTATTAAAGAACATTTATTTACCAAAAATCTATAGAAACTAAAATGAAAAATTCATTAAGGTGTATAAAGTTAATCACTGACATTGTTCTGGATTCTAGCGAACACTATATCATCAACCTCCTTATAAAGAATGTATTCTTACTTTTCAATAAAACACTTCTTGATAAGATAAGATATTAAAAAAGAACCAGTGGATCAGTAATTGCTGTAAGATGAGAGTTGAGGCATAACAATGTAATATCTATCTAAAAAATGTATTAAGTTACTGACATAATCATTGAAAATAAGCCTTGACATGAATCACTTGTTACGTTGACCCTGACATAGTCTACCAAACAGACACAGTATATTTATTCCTCTCTATTGTACTTTAAATGTTTTATTAAATTGACATTTATTGCATTTACATGACTGAACAACCCGATTATTGTCCTTATGATGTTCACAAGGCAATGAGAAGCTTTTGCTCTGACTCACAAGAAGAGCTGGTTTTCAAAGCCACATCTTCTCGACAGTGTTCCCGAAACTTAAGTAATCACAGCAGTTACATACATACACATTATAGGACTACATACTCTAGTACAACACTGCAAAAAAGTGACCAAAAACTTCGGAAAAGGATGTCACAACATGATCTGGAGCTTATAATCCATGCCTTTGTGTCGTTTAAACTATTGTAACAGTTTTTTGGTGTCTTAACAAGAAGGATTTGTCTCTCCTGCGGTTCATACAAAACTCAGAACTCTGAGCTGCTCTAGTAGAAGAACTTACATTTATCTGATCCTTTAAACTCTTCACTGGCTGCCAGTTTCTTTCAGGATCAATTTTAAAATTCTGGTTCTTTCTTTCAGATCTATTCATGGTCAGACCTTCCATCAGTGATCTGATCCAGACTTACACCCCAGCTCGGGCTCTGAGGTCTGTGGATCAGAATCTACTGATGGTTCCTGAACTTCAGGACCAGAGGAGAGAAATCCTTCCAGACTGTTGCTCCTAAGCTTTGGAACTTTGTTTGATGATCTACTGACTCCTTCAAGAAACATCTGGAGACACTTGTATTTGTGCTTTTTTTGTCTTGTTGTTCTCTTGGCCTATACTTTTATATATTTTTAAACGTGTATTGTTTTTGATTGTTTGAGCGCTTTGTGACCCTGGTCTAGAAGGGGTTTACAAATAACAATTTTTTACTTACATACAGTACAAATATTAAACATGACAAACACGATAATAACATAAACAAATTCACAATAAATAAATGTAGTTATAAGAACAATTGTAGTGAGTCCAGTCTGTTTATTGATCGTTGTATTTCTCATTATTGTATTTATTTATTTGGTTCATGACTTTTATTTTATTAACATTATAGATTTTAAGCACAACTAGCCATTGACAGACGTCAAAACTGTACTTGTTGATACATTTGTGCACATGTTTGTCTCATGGCAGTAAAAAAAACAAACAAACAGGTTGAAATCAACTTCCCTGCCCTGGTGATGCTGCAGGGCACGCAAGGTGAATTGGAATTGGGTCGACTTGCGCGCTTTGAGACGAGACACGGGCCTCTAATTGGATATCATCTGACTCTCTTGGACTAATTAGTGCGGCATCGCTTTATGAACTGATATTAAGATGCCGGGGAAACAGTAATTAGCTAAAGGTTATTACCAGCCGGGGGCACATGGACAAGGAGCATGCTGGGCAGTGTAATGACTACACGTGCTTTGTTTATTTTGGCTTATGGTTCACCACGGTTGTGGCTACACAGATTTGCCACAACAGATTTTTTTTTTTTGTTTCAAACGACTTATTAATAATCCGGTGGGTGCTGAGAATGTCACGGTGATTACTGGTTCTTAAGTGTGTAGAGAAGATGACAAACAAGTGCACTAAACGATTGTTGAATAAAGGGTGTTTCCCTTCAAGTATTGAAGAAAAAAGTCATTCATTTAGCTCAACAATTATACAATAATACTTAATAAAAATGTACTTTGTTCGGTTTGGAATTCAAATGGTTTAATTATATTCAATATCATAGGCGTGTTTATCATTATTTTAAACATGCGTGGTGTTGACTCATGAGGTGAATAAAACAGAGAGGCATCACCAGCATATACTTATGGACGTCCATTTAACAAACTGAAGAATCCTGGGGGGGAACGACTGCACCCGAGCCAATCACGGAATGGGCTTTTAAGCCCATTGAGTGGCCTAGAATACATTGAACGTCACTTAATCTACGCATGATTTATGCATTCAAGGAGCTCTCTGGGGTTTAGAATTGACCTCCGATTATGCAACCTGGACATTGATATCTTTTCACAATTGTTTTTTTCAATCCAATCAAGTGTAGATGCATTAAAACAATAGAGTTCCTACACTTGTCTAGTCTAGAAGAATGTGATACAAGGACAAAGTGCTTTTGTCAGCATTCTGCGAGGCCAATACAAAGCAGACAATATCAATATGGTATAAATACCAAGCCCAAGACATTACATGGTAAAGAAAAGAAAAATGTAGCCACAAAATGTTAAATCGTTGCCACAATTTTTTTCACTATGTTAGGACCAGTGTCAAGTGGGGCTTCTTATATAAAACCTATTAAGAAAATGATCTTTTTTGCACTGCTGCAAAAAAAACATGTATTCTTAAATTAAATACAAATTCACTAAATAAACATTGTCAAATTTGGAGAAGCAGCACCACAACACAGTAATAATAATGATCATTATTATAATTATAATACTAATAATACAAATTATAAATATAATAATCATAATCTTTAAAAATAACAGTAATAGCTTATAATGATTCTAATAATAACAATACTATTAAAGATAATAATATTATACATCATAAAGTGTGACACAAATTACACAAAGATTTGTAGATGACTATCTAAAGGTTTAGGGTTAGGGTTCGGATTAGGTTCTGGTTTTGGTTAGGTTGGGGGATTTAAATTTCCTTCGGAACACATCATATACTGTTGTGACGGGCCATCAAGTGGAAAGATATGTGAGGGAAATACATTAAAAAATAATGTAAAAAGAAAGCACAAGCTAACATAAAATAAACCTAAGATAGACTATGCTCTATATATATACTGTATATACTGTATATATATATCTATATATATATATAGATATATATATATATGAAAATATATACATATAAAAAATGGTTCGAACAGAATATAATCTAAATATTCACTCAGATTAGTTTGACGAGAAGGAAATATTTAGGAACATGAAAAAAAACAAAAAAGGAAAAAAAGTCCCAAAGATACTTTTGTCATGACCACATCAAACAGCAGTCAAAGAATACTTTCTTTAGTTATGTCACAACACAATAGTCCAACAGCTGCAGCTACCATCCTTTGACCAAGATAATGAGTTCTCAGGATTTTCAAATCAAACTGAGCAGGAAGAAAAGATAGTAACATGGTCTTTGTCCAGAAAATGTCAGGAAGTGCAATTCCAAACTAATGTGTTTAATGCAGGAACAATATTTGTTTAAGACAACAACAACATCAACAACTCTTTCTTCATCATAGTACTTTTAAACTATCTCGGATTATTGTCACCCATTGCATACAGTTAATTGATGAGCTCATGAAGCTTCACGAAGCAGTGTCATGTTTTCTGAGGTCCTCAGTTTTCAATTTATGTGCGGTTTCAGTAGAAAATAGTACAAAATATATGATTAAATCATAAATATAAGTATAAAACATATGTTTCTTTCTCAAGTGGAGTGTGTGTGTGCTTATGTTACCTATGTATGTTAAGATTCGATTTTTTTTTCGATAAATCATGAAGTTAAGTACCAAAGAAACGGTAAATTAAACTGCTGTTGTGTTCAAACTTGACCATCATTTACTGCCGAAGACAGACAGACATGGGCAAAGTTTCAGGCCGTCATGAGGTTACAGTAAAACTATCAAAATAATCATTTATAAAATCTTGCTGATGGCAAACAATATTATTATTCCACTCATTTGTGTCATTTAAGATGTTTTTTTGAGGAATATTATTTATGTTTCTTTACTTATTAGTGGGAAATATTATAAATATTGCATATGAGTTTATATTTATCGTATTTATTTATTCTTCTTTTGCATTTGATTTTTGTTGTTGTAAGAAAATATGCAAAATATAACATGTAATCAAATTACCAAACATATTTAAAACTTCCTTTTTATTCATTTTTTTTCATCATATTAAGGCTCCTTTTATTAGTCCCTTGTATCTTTTGGCTTGAGGCCGCCTAACAACAAGTCCCAGCATAAAATGTGGCCCTTGAGTAAATCTCATTGTTCACACTGTGGAGTAACGTCGAGAAAAATGGTGAAGCGTCTGAGCTAAAGTACAATTTCTCCGTCCTCCAGTCATTTGGCGAAAAGAAAAAATGTCTTAGCGAGAGCAGTTGTCTTGTGTCAAATCCTAGTTTTTATTTTTAACAGTGTTTGGGTTTTATCTCGGTCTCCATTGTCTACTAAAAAGGTTCTGAAATTCCACCATTTTAATACGAATTATATTTTAAGAATTCCATTTCATTTTTCTCTCGGGCTGTTAAGACAAACTTGCTGTTTTCTGCCTCATATTTTTGAATTTCAATTTGGCCTCACAGCTTTTTTAACAGCAGAATGGTCAACAAGAAGCATGTTGGTCTGGTTTGTGATCAGAAACCATTCCATTTCGTGCCTAAAAGCTAGCTATTGGTGATATATATGCAAACAACCAGGTTGAAATATCTGGTGTGTTTAGGTACAATTGGACTCTCTTGGGACTCTCAAGATCAAGGTGGTATTCTTGTCGTATGATCAGAGCAGATAGTTATTTTATTTTTATTTGATCATATTATGTTAAATTCCATCATTCCCTCCAATTTTCTAAGCCCCCCTAGCGCCCCCTGGTGCTAAACTGGTCTGATAAGAGTAATGTTAGCTACATAATACATAATATACAGTACATTATATTTGCATTAAGATATACTTCTTCATACATTGTGCTATGTTCCTATATCGATTCTTTGTCATGTTTTTTATGGAACTATTGTTTACTGGAAACTCAATTTTCCAAAGGAGATCTCCAGAGGGATTAATGAAGTCTATCTAATCTAATGCAATTGCTCCAAAACTGAATCTGATCCCAAATCTGCTGGGTCAAAATAGTTGACCAAACTTTTGGTAAAAAAAATGCTCCTCCCATGATGCAACACTAATTGACTCAGGTACTTATTCATTTCTCTTGCTATTAGATTGTTTAATTCTAAGTTTGGGTGCAGGAGTGAAAAGATGATTCTATTCTATTGTAATCTTTGTATCCTTTGTCTTTGTTATTTTTATTTGATCTATGTTATCTTCAGATTTAGATTCTGTCATCTTACACTTTCTTTTTATTTGCTACTTTGTTCTTGTTCTTGCTTTATGATCTATCGTCTGTGTTGCTGTGTGCTGATTGGAAAACAATTTCCCGAACCGGGACCTCCAGAGGGATCAATAAAGTTGATCTATCTATCAATCTATCTATAAAGAAGCAGTTATAAGAGTGTGGGAATCTCTCATAGTTCGTATTATTAGGATTATAAGAGCATTATGAGCCATTAACTATATCAAAGACGCTCATGAGTATATACACATATTTTGAAAGGATTCCTGGTATAGGTTTCCTGTTAGAAACGAGGCCTGGATGCATCAACCTGTCGCTGAAAAAACAGGTAAACGATGTTTTAAAGGTGTTAACTCGTCAGTTAATGAATTGAAAAATAACATCCCAAAGTGCCTCTATGAGTCGAGCCCTTTTTGAGTTTTCTAAAATGCACTCAGACTCTCGTGGCTTTCAAGCATGCAGTATTCTCATCCTCCAAGAGAGGACAGTGTGGAACACGTCATCTCCAGGGAAAACCATGCAGGCAGAAACTGACACCATGGAAGTGGATATGTGTGTTTCTTCTGCCTAAATCACAAACAAAAGCTGCATCAGAGGATTTTTTCCTCCACTCCACCTCTCCGTGTTTCCTTGCATTTTTCCTAAAATGGAATTCCGAGCCGTCATAATAAAGAAAAAATCGACAAGTCAAAATTGGACGAAAACATCAGTCAACGTCTTTTTTTTTCTTTATTATTATTCTTTGACCGCTTTAGTGAACCCCGGCCCGGACACATCATAACAACAGCGTGTCCTGCATATTCAGCAGCATCACTCCGAGGTGAAGGCGTGGAGTGAAGGGGCGCGAGGGAGCTCTCTTAGACAACAAGGAAGATGGGGCGCAGAGAGAGAGAGAGAGAGAATGATTCCACCGGACAAAGTGAGAGAGGAGGAGGAGGAGAGGCGCTGGAGAAAGCCAAACAGACAGCTTTGTGAGGCTCAAAGGAAGAGGCAGCAGCCAGGGGAGAGATGTTGCATGCTGGGGACATGAGCCGTTCTGACACATGGGTAGCAGAGCGAGAATGGCCGACACAACAGGAGGAGTCACGGAGCGCGGGGATGCATTATGATTTACAGTAAAGGATAGCGTCACTTCAGGTTTGCTGGAGCCAAAACTCAGTGGGGCTCGTGAATCCGAATGAAGCTGTCAGCTCGCTGTTGGCTCTTGTTATGTAGTCTAATAAATACGGACACTTTGCTTTGACTTGAAGTGATAGTTCACCCAAGATTTCACTCATTTTCTACTCACTCTCATGTCGACTCATGGTTGGGATTGTTTTCAGAGATGTCCATGCTAGTATAGCGACTGCAACTCACTCATCATTGTCCAAAGAGACACTTAAAAACATCCAAATACCTCCATCCTGCTCGTCTGTAACGGCCCTCTCGAAATGGGAAATCGTTCGGGAAAGAATGTCAATTAAAGTCTCGATTTCAAGATTGTTTTTAGCAGAAACTCAAATGCTAACATGCTCAACAGACAGGAAACACTAGGGTTAAATCTCATGTGACCTCCCGGTGTATAAAATATGGAGGTATTTGGATGTGTTTTGGTGTCATTTTGGACGAAGAAAAGAAAGCAATAGAGCCAGCCCTCCTGATCAACCGGTCATGGATCATGACTATAATCTGGACATACAATGTTGCCTTTAACTCCAAAGACATTCAGATTAATCTGAAAATAATTCCAACCCTTGGTCGATATGAGGGTGAGTAGAAAATGAGTGAAATTTGAACGTTTGATAAACGATCACCTTAAGAAGGTGATTTTGAAGCTTAGAGGTTTGCCTTATGATGGACTGAATCCTCCGAGCTCTTTATTTAATGTTGGCAGTGAATGCTAACTAACAAAAAAACTAAAAAGTTAGTTATCAGGACCTTAATTTAAATAAAAAATAACCAATTATTGTTAGAATAAAAAAATAAAAAAATAATGATTATAAATAATGAATACTTTCAACAAAAACTCCAACAATACAAAAAAAACAGGATCTATGTAAAATAAATATGCAATATTTGTAATGTTTTTCATACACATTGTTTATTTGGATCACTAAGTTACTTTCCTTTCAATGTCATTCCTTTCTAGAATCTCTCAAATTTACAGTTGTGACAGTCATGGATTCTCTCTCACAGTCAGTGATGGTGATTAAAGAGCTGAGCCAAAGGCTCAGGATTTATCCATTACTCTGTGTTCTTTCTTCAATTGATGGCAGTGACTGAAAGAACAAAATTTGGAAATCAAAAGTTGAAATGAACTTCCTGTAAAGGGTTTCTTGTTCTTCTCTGAGATAAATTGATGATGTCAGTCATACTGGAAAGACTCAAAGTTGAACTTCTGCTCCTCCAAACACAGCTTTTCTAACTGGAAGGAGGCCCAGGACACGCTGGAGAGATTATATCTCTGTCGGGAAATGTTTGTTTCCTCCGAAATATCTGGGAGAGGTTTCTAGCAGTGGTGGCTGGTGAAAAATATTCTAAGTGGTACTCTTTTTCAGTACTTTTTCCTCCCTATCCTATATATGACATGTGGAAATCAACACTTATAATGGATAATAATTTATTATTTATTCTACTTTTTTAGATATGAATGAAAATACATTTTATTTATACTCTGACAACCATCATACAGTATAAACCAGATTATTACAAAATAAAAGGAAAAAAACAACCATTGCTGTCGTCTGCAGCAGAACAATAAAGATACTGTAGATTCTACAAAATTACCATTGACACACTCAAAAAAAATAAAAAAAATAATGTAAAATTTAAATGTCGAGAGTGGCGATCGAACCAGCAAAACTGTCAAACTCTCCAAAATGTGTAGTGTGTTAGCAATTGAGCTGAACTAACCTTATGAATGGATGAAAACGTTTACCCTGATGTGTGAAAATCATCAGGGTTTTTCAAGCGTCACTACATCATATTCAGAGACGACGCCAATACTTTTGTAGCGTGAATAAGCTACAGAAACATCATGTCACTGACCTAAGCCTCTAACCAAAAACCTAGATAGACGGATGTAGCTTATCAATGTGAAGACTTCTAGAAACACACAACATGAACAATGTTTATGATTATTTTATACACTTAAAGAGAATAAATAAATAATAATAATAATAATAAATATAATATAAAAAGATAAATAAAAAACAGCCAAATCGGTTGGAGGTTAGCACCCACTGGTTTCTAGGGAGGGGGAGTGTGTACGTATTGCTTTAACTACTTTCCTCAATATGTATGTGGTGTTGATCAATTATAACAGGCTTAGACTCAACAACATTTATATATGTGTCAAAGTACAGATTGAAATCCAGTAGGATCTGGAATCCTAGTAGTACAGATTCCAGATTCCGATCTACGGAATTCTGCTCCTGAACTGGGATCTTAATATTAAGGGTTAGGGATTTTTTTTAGGCTTTGATAACATCAAAATAACAGAATTAATCCAAATTCCTCCTATCAGAATTTGAGATTTCCCTGGTTGAATTCACATTTTTCCTAGAATTCCAATATTCAAATCCCAAAAACAGTAGTAGGATCTTTAGTAGAGATTGGAATTCCAATCTATACTAGTAGGATCTGGAACCCTACTGGATTCCAATCTGTACTCTGCATTATATATATACTGTATATATATATATATATATATATATATATATATGTTAAGAGTCACGACCTGAAACCTGAAATACTCAATACAAAGACTGGTGAGCTGGTCGTTTCATTGTTTCAAGAATTGTTTGTCTCAGTTACTAAACGTACAGTTAAACCAGCATTTCCTGAAAAAAACAATAAAAACAACGGGTTCACTGACCATTACCATGCATGATGTGGCAGACCGGAGACCCCGGGCCCCCGCGGGCTGATGTGGGCGCTGATATAGCTGGAGCTACTCATACAGCTGGTGTTCCTGGCAGCGAAGTCAAGTGTTCATAATGCTACATCATGCCGTTATCAGTGGCCTTTCAAAGACTAATCAAGCAATTAAAGGCATCTCTGGCAAAGACAACCGTAGCCATGGCAACCAGGACCCCACAGTGGATGAAGATGATCCACAGCGTCCTCGGAGAAATCAATGTGTCTCTAATCTGACGTTTCTACACAGCCCTCTGGAATTCCTGCTGCGTTATTGAGTTATCGCTCCTTGTTAATTACTCAGCGTGACCTCAGGCCAGGGGACTGGACTGCCAGGATTTTTCTCAGGAGTTTCACAAGTTTGTTGGTCCGGTTTGCAACAGTAGAGCATCTTCTTTAATGACGTGATTCAATAATGCAGTGCTGTGGGACTCACACTGTCTGTCAGCCTGTAAATGAATGATGAGAAAAGATGCCTTAACACTAACACACAAGTGAAAAGTTGTAGTTTAACTGATTGATGGATTTTTGACGAACACTCCTAAACACTCCTCCACTGAGACTAATCTGTATTTAAGCTGCTGAAGAAGTTTGTAAATTTAACACATTTATCAATCCATTGAGTTACACTCTGAACTTTTTTGATTCATCCTGTAATGTCAGAAAGACAATTCAGGTGTCAATTAGAAAGCGACCATTCCACTTAAATGGCAACTATTGTGTTGATTTAAGTGTGTGTTATTGTGATGTTTGACTCTATTGTATCATCAGTGTGTGTTTGTACAAAACTCTCTTTTCATTGAAATATTGACATTAGAAAATGATCTTAAGCTCCGCCCACTGAAAACACTTTGTTGTTCTGGAGATTAAATCTTGTTTACCATAACCACACCCACTTTGCTGTGATTGGTCAAGCATGGAGGTTTGTCACGGTGCATAATCAATCCTGAAAGTATTCACCTCAAAGGGACTCGTTGTAAAAACAAAGCGGATGTGATTACAGCTGGCTGGAGGAGGAGTGAAGCCATTATTACGTCACAAAGGACTCTCGTAACCTCTCGTTCGCCCAGATTTCAGAGCAACTTTAGAAAGCAATAAGTTGAAAACATGGTCATGATGAGGAACTTACTGCGTCTTGGAGAAGAAGACTTCAACATTTGAAACATGTGAGTCAGGATAGTTGGGGGTTCATATTATTTGACCTTTAAATATTATTATCTCCCATAATAAATGACCATTAATGAGGCCTCATGTCTTAATTTTTAAAGACCACTATATGTCACTCTCTGCTTCATAATATTTGGCTTTAAACTACTTATTCATGAAACCTGACATTATATTAGAACTAAAGTGCCATCTAGTGGCCTTTAAAAAATGACATTGTATCATGATACTTCATCAACTTATTCTTGAGGCATAATCAACACATGTGGTGACTCAGATTTGTACTAACTATAGTGATGGGCTGATGAAGTGTTTTTTCCCTGTTTTTTTCTTATAAAATCAGTATTATGGTGCAATTCTGACAATATTTTGCATAATATAATATATACTGTATATATATACATTATAATACTATATAATACTATAAAATAAGTGCATCTATTTAGTTGAACAGAAGATATTACCAGGCTTAGTGGGTCAATAAAGCTTCAATGAAACAGTGTTATATACAGGTCATTATAATTCAATTCAATGAATTTTATTTAAAGTGCCTTATTATAACAAAGTTATCTCAAGACACTTTACAGTTGAATTAAGACTATAGTGGAGAAAGGAAAACCGATCCAGCAACTCAACAATGATTAAGGCACAGTGTGGCGTTCGCGAGGTAAAACTTCCTTTTGTGGTTTAAACCGTACAGGTGGTGAATGTAATGCAGAAAATAAAGGATATAGAGAGCTGGGTGTCTAAAACTTCTCCAGCATTCTAAGCCTATAGCAGCTTAAGAAAAACAGAAAGATTCAGAGCCTAATTGTAGGCCTCACTGTCCATTTCTTAAATCTCGTCTTAAAACACACTTTTATTCCCTGGCTTTTAACACAGCATGAGACTCTATTGTAACGACTGTTGTTGTTTTTAAAGCGCTTTATAAATAAAGTTGAGTTGAGTTCATCAAGAAGAAAGGTTTTAAGATGTTTTTAAACATAGACAGGTTGTCTGCTCTCCGGACTGAAGCCTGTAGTTAGTTCCACAGCAGAGGGGCTTGAAAACTGAAGGCCCTGGCTCCAAATCTACATTTAGAGATTTGTGGTTTAGACCGTAAGGTCCTAGAGGGTTGATAAGTTTGGAGTAGGAGGTTCCCTCAGTTTAAAAAGAAAATTTGGTTTCAAAAGAATGGAATGCTTTTTGGAAATGCAGAAAATAGATTGTATGAATACACTTTCCTTATTGAAATATACATTTATTTTATGTCAAGCCATACAAATGAGTATATTTACATCAATTTAAATGTATTTCAATTCAATTTTTAAATCACTTTTTTTAAGACCCTGGTATTCAATAACATGGACGTTTCAGCAGTAAAGTGGAAAGCACTTGATTCAGACATCAGCATATAAATGAGTGAAAGAGTCTGGATTTCCATAATAATATTATATTTGTATTTATAAAATACAAAGTTCTGTTTCGAGGGGAATATTTTGAACTTCCCATTGGTAAAATGACTAAAATATGTAAGAAATGATTTTATGTATTTGTATCAAAACATGCAAAATATAATCTCATCTCTGAACTCAAGAAGTGGCCAAAGAAAGAAGAAAGTCGCCCATTTTTTAGAAAGACAAGAAACATTCAGACCTCCAGTCTGTTGAGTCTATATCAGTGACTGAATGAATATTTTACCTGTCATGAACTCTGACACCAGTGTTGGATGCAGGTGCATATTCAAGCGGAATAGATCTTCAGGAAATGAGATGTTTACGGTAAATGTGTTACTTAATTTAAATAAAAATTAACCAATTATCTTTAGAATAAATAAATATAAAAATAATGATTATAAATAATGAATACTTTCAACAAAAACTCCAACAATACAAAAAAAACAGGATCTATGTAAAATAAATATGCAATATGTGTAATGTTTTTCATACACATTGTTTATTTGGATCACAAAGTTACTTTCCTTTCAATGTCATTCCTTTCTAGAATCTCTCAAATTACAGTTATGACAGTCATGGATTCTCTCTCACAGTCAGTGATGGTGATTAAAGAGCTGAGCCAAAAGCTCAGGATTTATCTGTAACTCTGTGTTCTTTCTTCAATTGATGGCAGTGACTGAAAGAACACGATTTGGAAATAAAAAGTTGAAATGAACTTCCTGTAAAGGGTTTCTTGTTCTTCTCTGAGATAAATTGATGATGTAAGTCATTCTGGAAAGACTCAAAGTTGAACTTCTGCTCCTCCAAACACAGCTGTTCTAACTGGAAGGAGGCCCAGGACACGCTGGAGAGATTATATCTCTGTCGGGAAATGTTTGTTTCCTGGGAGAGGTTTCTAGCAGTGGTGGCTGGTGAAAAATATTCTAAGTGGTACTCTTTTTCAGTACTTTTTCCTGCCTATCCTGTATATAGGTTCCAGTCTGTTGAGTCTATATCAGTGACTGAATGAATATTTTACCTGTCATGAACTCTGACACCAGTGTTGGATGCAGGTGCATATTCAAGCGGAATAGATCTTCAGGAAATGAGATGTTTACGGTAAATGTGGCCTCTAAGCAGCGCCTGCAGTGCTCAATATTGATTCGGTGAATTGGATTTGTAAATATGAGGAGAAGCATTGGTTTTCCTCTCCGCTAAACATCCTCATGAAGCTGCAGTTATAAAACATCATTACATGGCTGAAAAGAATATATTCTTTGGAGAAATTGAGTCGCTATTTAATCTGGGTTTTTTTTGTGTACACAAGAATCAGTGAATGAAATTACCAACAGTGAGTTATTTCTATGACTACAAGGTGAAAATGGAATATTTTGAATACAAACATGTAACATAAATGTATACAAAATGTAGATATAATAGAAATGTTATGAATAATACATTGTGATCTACAAACAGTTTATTTAGGGCTTAGATAAAAATACCCTTTCTTGTGATTTGATGTTTTGTTTTTTAACTATGCAACTTTGTTTATAACCAGTTTTATTATCAGTGAATTTTCCTCTATATTCTTATCCTGACGAGAAGAGAAGTCATTTCAATTTTTTAATTAACACCTTTTTGAAGGCATAAGAGGAGTCCACTCAGACTAACGTGCTTTAACAAAGAAAAAATAAAGGTTTAATTAATGGCTGCCATTTGATTCGGCACATTATGAGGTTGGACTGTAAGATTCTTTTGTGAATTGCATTTTAAAATATACGTTAGGATTGGTTTGTAATAATGCTTTAGTCGCTCACAGCTTTGGCGTTTCAGGTGATATTTTAGTCTTTTTCTATGGATGAAACAGTTCATCTCCATTTAACAGAGTGCATGTTTGCGCAAGATGTCCTGATGATCAGGCTTTTAACTTTTAACTTTTAACCTACCGCTTCCTACAAAACATGCATCTTCTGTGCCACCAGAATCAGTGAATATTCTGTTGCAGGTTAGGTGTGAAAAAGATAGAAAATGGAATGTAAAAAGTAAAGTGCTTCACTGAAATGATAATAAATATAGTCTGATATTCAGTTTATTCGATTGACATATCTTTAAAAAACAAAAAGGTTAAAAATAAACACATTAAACAGATTTATTGTTGCACATTCAACAGATTTTTAAAAATATATTTTAACTTCTGGTTATTCTTTCTTCACATGTTTTTTAACCCTGTGTTTTGTTGACAATAATTTAATTCGAAACATTTAACCCTGTAAATACAGTCAAAAACTATAGTTTTGGTTATTGCCAAAAAAAAGCAAAACCCTGAAAATGAATCCTTAGTTTCAGTACTGTTTGGATATAATTGGAAATAAAGGAGATTCTGACACGCATTAAGACTACGTTGCAATATGACAATGTTTAAAAAAATTAAAAAAAACATTTTATGAATAATAATATAATCGCCAAAAGGCCTTCGATAAGGGCTGAACTTTTTTATTAGTTCTTCTCCATAATATTACCTCTATATTTATATCTATACTGTATATACATAAAGCCATAATTACGTCATAATGGACTCTCATATAATCTCTCGTTCGCCCAGATTTCAGAGCAAGTTTATAAAGTAATAAGTTGAAAACATGGTCATGATGAGAAACTTACTGCATCTTGGAGAGGAAGGACATTTACTATATGTGAGTCAGGAGAGTTTTCACATTAGTTGACCTTTAAATATTACTAACCTCCTGCATAAATTACCATTTATTGACCCTAATGATATGTTTAACACTATCACTTTACCAGAGCAGTTAATGAGGCCTCATGATACAGTATCTTCATTTTGAAAGGCCACTAGATGTCACTATCTGCTTCATAATATTTGGCTTTGATCTACTAATTCATGAAACCTGGCTCATTTTCAAACTTAAGTGCCATCTAGTGGCCTTTTAAACAATGACATTGTATCATGATACTTGATCAACTTATACTTGAGGCTTTTCCCTGAGTTTTTCCCTAGCTTTTCCTGTGTTTGTCTTATGTGTCTTGATCTTTTAAAGTATATCTTTTAACTTTGTATTTTGTGGTCGCTTTGTGACCCTGGTGTAGAAAGCCGCTTTACAAATAACCTTTACTTACTTAGTTACTTACATCACTAGTGGTGACTCAGTTTTTGTACTTGAATGATAGTGATGGGCTGATAACGTTTCATAGTGTATTGTTTCAGTGTATTGTCATCAATCTCGTTTTCATATATATATCGTCTTAGCTCGGGTGGTAGAGTTGCTCACAGTCTGAAAGGTTGCCAGTTCAAACCCAACTCCGGATGAGTTTGTGGCGTTGTGTCCTTGAGCAAAACACTTTACCCTGATTTCTCCTGATGGCAGAGCAGGTGCACTGCATCACAGCCTACTCCCATCAGTGTGTGACTGTTAAAGTGCTTTGTGACCTTGGTCTAGAAAGGCACTTTACAAATAGACATAATTATATATATCAACAGGAGGAGGAAAACCACAAGCATAACCATCTAGAGATATCCATCATGAATGATATCTCTAGATGGTTATGCTTCTTGTTTTCCTCACCCCGCATCCTCTTGCTCCTCAAATCTTAATTATCTTAAAAAAAACTTGTGTTTTGATAAAAAATGATTAAGAAGAGTTAGGGAGAAGCATAAACTATACAATTAAAATAATTGGTAAAATATAGACTGAGGCAAGATACAACTAATGGAATGTAAATGTCTAAATTACCATTGAGGTAAATTTATGGGGAAAAGTTCAGTTAGTTTTAGTTTTCCAACCTTCACATTTTTAAGTTAGGTATGCAGCCTTTTAGGAATGAAATCTGCAGTTGCCTTAGGAGACATAATAATGACACCTAACTTTCTCATCCAATTTTTCACAACCACTTTTACTTCTTTAGGATAAAAAAAAAAAAGAAAAACTTTTCGATGCACAGATCCCTAAGTTATAACGTACCCCCACAACCTAATTAACCTTAAGAAATATTAACATATTTCTGGAGACATTTGGCTCTGACTGGGTATTCTTTCTGTCAGTTCTAGATGAAAATGTTGATGTCGGGCAGTTCAGGTGGTAATTGTTCTAAAATCTTAAATGGGATGAAGCAGTAACATAGAAACAATACCGACAAAGGAGACACAATTGAAAAGCTAAACATCAGTAATCAGGTCATGAAACCTCCATGAGAAAAGGAAGCCAAGACTTTGAAGGGAAGTGATATAAGCTGTTCCATGCACACGAGCATGTTTGCTGTTGGCTCCCTCAGACCAGGAACCTACTGAATGCATAGCAGACCATAGCGGTAAAATCCTTTGGATGGAAGACCTTGAAGAACGGAACGTCTAGGTTGAAGGAGAGATCCTTCTCCAGGTCGAGTCGTTGCAATATCATGGCATCTTTTTTAAAAAGTCAGGGATGGATTTAGTTGAAGAACGAAGCGCCGTCGGTGAATAATGAGCCGAGTTTCTGTCATATATGGTCACAAACTTCAGGTAATGCCTGGAAGAACAAGATACATTTTCAATTCATCGTGTCTCAACCCTCCCCAGGTGATGAGGTGAGGAGCTCAGGTTAATAGGGAGACGCTCAAGCAGCATCGCATTGCACGTCAAGATAAAATATTTGACGTTGCTCTTGGCACCTTTCTTCAGATCTCTCCCTCGGGCAAATCCAACTGGGAAGGACCTCGGGGCAGACCCAGGACTCCTGAGAGAGGCTAGAGTATGTATCCCGCTCGTTCTTTAAGTGCTGCTTCTGGGAAGAAGGAAGTCGAGAACACTTTACTCCAGCAGCTATTTCTGCAACATAAGCTCTGACAGGTGTTGAAAGATGTATTTTGGGTAAAAGTGACATTTGCACTGATATGTTCCGTAGTTTTCTCATTTGAAACAGTCAAATGAAAGTCGATTTATTTTAGCGTTTGAACTAGTGATGCGTTGATGAGGCTTCATGAAACAGCTGATGAGGTATCAGGACACTTTATTTTGAAAGGTAACTAGATGGCTTATTAATTTTTTGGATCTGATCTATGAAACCTGAAATCATTTTTAAACTTTATCTTTGTATGTTTCAAAATGAAGATGCTGTATCGTGATACCCATCAGCTGTTTCGTGAGGCCTCGTCTACCCATCACTAGTTTGGAGCATAAGTTGTGTTGATGTTGTTGTGCTCTCTGTGGCAACAGATAATGTTTATACTAACAGTAGATACGTATGTACTATAGTCAGCACGGGATAATGAAGAAGCTGGGTTTACAACAGAAGAGGAATGACAGGAGAAGAACAGATAACACAGAAACGAAAAACAATTCAAAGACTTCACCCTCAAAAGTGTGTAATCACTTCGCTTTTACAAGACAGATGACGGGAGGAAATATAACGGCGACATTTGGAGTCTGCAAAGCCACAAGTTCATTCTGTCGGAAATGTTTTCAGGACTATATTAACATTTTTGTTCAAAAAACAGGTGAATCTTGGTTTGTATGTTAGTTTTCATTGTTCATAATCGTAATAATAGTCGTTATGTATGATCATCCCATATTGGTTTACATACTTGCTCGAGCATTTCTTTGTGTTTATTCAGTTTGTTTATTTATGAGTAGTTATTTTCTTTTTCAGTCACATATATTTTGATATATCAAGATGAAATTTCCCAGATATCAATACCATCGTTAGCCAAATATCGCCAAAGTATCGAATCATGACTTAACCATATCGTCACACACCCATGTAACTACACAAAATAATAACAAATGACAATTAAACCCGACTTAGTCGCTACATTAAAATGAACATAGATTTCTGTCCATGGCTCTAAAAAGGAACAGATGACTCTGAAACTAACCCTTAGTCGACATGAGAGTAGAAAATGAGTGAAGTTTGTATTTTTGGTGAACTATCACTCTAAAGAGTGGATCATGACATTATGTAAAGTTGGTCAATGTTGACTGTCATTTAAATGTTTCCACAATTTAAAACACACAAAAACGCCCACCTTTTTTTTTTTTATGTTTTTCCTCTCCTTGTTGTTCCCATTTGGTCTCGAGGCTCCCATTTTTTTCACTCTGCATGTCCCTGCGCTGTAAGATAAACCTTTCAATTTGAGCAGTGTTGTGTATGACATTCATGCCATGTGAAGGCTGTGGAAGGAAGGCACTCTGACGAATGCTGCCGGGGAGGGGCGACCGGGTTCCACCGCTGTACGCTCCGAGCGCTCACCCTTGTTAGCCTTTACCAGTTAGACAATGCCCTGATGAAACATGACAGGACAAGCTTTCATAGCCATGTTGGGGCTAACACTTTCAAATGCAAGAAAACCACAGTGTTTTGTAACGCTTTGCAGCAAAAGAGAATTTTAAATGGCAGCGCTCTAATGTTTTATTCGCCAATGGTACTGAAGGAATAACAACAAGGAGGAAACACTGGAGAGATTCTATGTAGTGGAACAAATGAGTGACATTGCTTTATTTGTGAAGGTTTTTTTTTTCTTCTCATGTTCCCTTTTTTACTTATAATTATTGATGAAACTGATTTTTTTGAAGGCCAAATTGTGTCATAGGCTTCAATTGAAAAATACATTTAAAAAATAATTAGGGTGTTTTTGATATTGAATGTAGTTACATATAGGCCAGAAGTAGTTGATTATCTTCCTCAAGATTTCACATTATGAAACATGATTGTTGGGAGAGGCCAGAAAGGCAAAAAATAAATAATCAAAATAAAAAGATGTTGGAAGATGATAAGACAAAGCAAGAAAAAATGACCATTAGTGTCATAGTTCTATGTTTATTTTCCTGTGGGACTTTCTTTTTTGCTTTTTGTTTCAGGGAAGGAATCACCAGCTGAAGGCTGAATGGTACGACGGTCCATGAACGCATCCCCAGAAGATCGCGTCTCGACACCTGATAAAGTTTGTTTCTGGATCGATCTATCACTATTTGAATATTTATCGGATTTCTTGGATTCTCCTGGCATGGCTTTTTGTTAGAGTCTACTTAGTCTAATCATTTTAGTTTTTTGTATTTTTAGATCGCCTGCAGTCTGGACTCTTCCTTTGTTTTCCTTCGTGTTTTGATTTTCTTGTTGGATCTTTTCACTCTGGTGTTTTGCCGCATCGACCTTTTTGGAAATAATTATGTTTAAGAGACTGATTAAAAGAACTTGAACTTCTAAACACAATCTTGTCTACAACAAAAAGGCTAAGAATATTTTCAAAACACACAAAAAATAAAAACAATAGTAGTTTTATTCCTTTAATGAAAAAACAAAAAAAAATTCAGTTATAAAAAATAATAATAAATTAGTTGAATGAGAAAAAAAAAAAGATTGTTACCGACACACAGTACATATCCATTTTTGACGCTTTAGTCAAATTCCAATCCAAGCTGTTTTATAACAGTGTAGAACTCTGTATCTGAGGAGGTTAAACTGCTCACAAGTAAGAAGGCCTTCACAAAAAAAATAGAAAATGTGACTTTTTAACGTCAACATCTGCCAACACTAGAAGATAAGCCTGTCGTGATGGTCTGATGTTGTTATGAAATCTTATTTTGTTTTCTTTCTTAATTGTCATGTAAGTGTTTGCATATGAATTTTGTATTATATTGTATTGTGTTTTTTAATATCAGTTTATTGCCTTTTAAATCATGGCCAGGGGACCACAAATGAAAACCAATTCTGCCTTTTTTTTAACCATGTGTTTTATGAAATTCCACTCTCCCCTTTTAAATAAACAAATTTATAATTTACAAAAGAACAAAAATGAAAAAATAAGTTCCAGTACAAAATAAATCTCCCTAACAATTGACAAATTAATCTAATGTATTACATCAGAAACATCCACACAAAATTAGGTCTTGATGATGTGTGGGTAACGAAAATTGTCGCCAGAAAATACAGTATGTTTCGATACTTGATTTAAATGAAGCCTTGTATTCAGTGTAAAAAATAAATAAAAAAAACCTTATAAACCAAGCTCTAAACAAGACCTAGTTTCATAGTTCTACTGTTAACCTATGAGGGCCACATAAAAACAATTGACCAAGACTTAATGATCATTAACTTAAGCGTTGTCTTATTTTTCGATGGGGTTATTTTTCGATTTTCCTTTCAGATAAAAAGCAGATTCTGATCCACAGACCTCAGAGCCCGAGCTGGGGTGTAAGTCTGGATCAGATCACTGATGGAAGGTCTGACCATGAATAGATCTGAAAGTAAGAACCAGAATTTTAAAGTTGATCCTGAAAGAAACTGGCAGCCAGTGAGGCTTTAAGGCATCAGGGAAATCTAAGTTCTTCTACTAGAGCGAGTCAGACTTCTGGCTGTATTAACTGCTGGTGAGACAGATCCTTCTTGTTAAGACATAAAAACAAACTGTTGCAATAATCCAGACGATACAATATAATACCTTGCTCTGGTAAAAAGAAACTGCTAAGTTAATAAGACCTTACCAGGATAAAAGATCGGTTTTCTGATTCACAAGGACAATGAGGTTTTAAAATATTGACATTACAAAAGCTGGAAGAGCAGTGGGAACCTAATTGCACAGCTTGACCAACAGTCAAGGTCCTTTACTTTGTCGGTTATCTTCATTAATCACAAATACCAATTTAACAAATTACAGTACATTAAAAAAAACTAATGTGTGAGTGTGTTTTAGAAAAGTGATCTTTTGTCTTTATTAAATATTTTCAGCGAATAAAATGAAGTGAAAACATCTGAATACAGTAGAGATTAAACAATTAAAAATAGATCCTGATTCTTCTTCTTGGCATTCATCTTTACCTGCACTGTGGTTGGTTGTGATCCTTGTGAAGTCCTCGAGTATTTCCAAACGCTGATCCAGAATCAGGGTTTCTATTGTGGGCGAGTATTTCCGTGAGATCGTCTCGGTAACTGTGACATCATAGGCGAACCATAGGCTGAACTCTCGGAGATGAAAGGCAGGATTAAGTGAAGTTGCACGGAGGCGCACACACACCAGGAGTGAATCAGGGGAGATCAGATGAGGAAATAATGGAGTACGGTCCTTCACAGTGAGGCAGAGCCAAACGACAGCTTAAAAGATGCAGAAAAGTTTGGCGAGATTAAATGATAACTTCGAGAGACTTCCCAATCCTCTCAAGGATCGCAGTCATGATGGTCAGATCAAATAAAAGGAACAAAACAAAAACTATCAACAAGGTTTGTTTTGTTTTTCTCTATTTTTTAATTAAAATGTTTTCAAAGGTACAAAGTATGCAACGTATCCTCAACTAAAACCTCCAGATTTAATCAATTTAAATCATCTTCCCACATGATTTGTGCAAACCATCCAGAAATAAAAATCACTAGCATGCATTTCGGAGATTGGGCTGAGATATTCGATTGATCTACCGAGACAGTGTGTTCCATCTCCATCAGCCCACAGAGGGACGGTACTCAGACACTGTAATGTGGCATTTGGAATTGATTGCTCTATCCTGGAAGGGCTTGCTGACATCATCGTGAAAAAAACAACCGTTTGTTGAGTGTATCTTATTGTTATCTTAAACTATATGATATATTTATATATATTATTTTCCGTGATATAAATATCTTACAAATCTACATGAATAGGGTTACTTATCAATTAAGAATTTCCGATACAAGTATTTATACTGATACCTTCTTTATCATGTATACTGTATGTGACAGATACAATGATGTATAGTATTCCACTTGCACACATAAGTAAGTAAGTCATTTTATTTGTATAGCGCTTTTCCAGACCAGGGTCACAAAGCGCTTAAACAATCAAAACAATAATCAATAAAATATATACTTTAAAGGTCAATATAAAACTGATAATACAACAGGAGTTCCAGAAAATCAAGGAAAAGCCTGAACAAATAAAAACGTCTTAAGATGTTTCTCAAATCACATACTTCTCTTAGTGCACTGGTGGTTAGTATGCATCAGGATAGTGTACGTACTAACTAGTAACTAATTCTCCTCAGATAGTATGTCCACGTTGTCATGATACGACACGTGGCGTGCCAAAGGTAGCGTTGATAAATACGGCTTATACACATAAAACACATAGTGACATTAAATGTAGTCATTTATTACTTTTGTAATAAGGAACTACTTTCCTGTCCTGAATGGTTAATCCATTGTGCAGGTACATTTAGATGTTTGTGTTTATTGTCTATTTCATTTATTACTCATAGCATTTTGTTATATGTGTATATGTATTTTCTGTGTAAACTACTGTGTATTTGTGAGATGACACGTGGCGTGCCAAAGGTGCGTGTGTAGAGGTGCGCTGCGGAGGAACTACTTTCCTGAAAAGATGAAAAAATATATATATTGATATTAGAGAACAAATTTAAAAAAACTTTTAAGTGAGAGGAAAAAATACCTTCAGGTGAATGGTATCAATGAAATACAAAATTGGAAGTACTTTAATTTTCATGCAGGGTTTTCTTTCAGGTTTCGACCCCCTTTTCTTAAATATTGCGAAATATATATGGTTTAAAATATGGGTGAATTTAATATATTTTAATATCTAAGGAGCGATGCTGCCCTTCACTGCATGGTTGCTTGTCCAAATTGCACTATTCGAGCAATTCTGTGAAGCATTTCTAAGACATGTTGAATTGGTGATTGAATATTGGTTTGAATATCAAACAGACACACGTAGTTTCATTATTTGACTACATATTACATTCTTTTAAGTAGTCACAGAAATGTAATAGAAAATAGTGACTGATGCAGCTCGACACACTTATTAGGCAACATATCCCCACATTATAGTGTATCTTTACTCCTATTCAACACTGTTTTACCAAAACATCTTCCTGTGTCTAATGATCCCTGGAGAGTCACAAAAACATGACAGACACCACCACTGAACCAGTAATTGGCTGTGAGAAACAAGTCGGTATTTTCCAAAAGAAGAGAAAGAACATTATGATTCAAATTATACACACCAAATGTCAGACAGTCACAGCACTGCAGCCCAGGGGACGAAATGATCCAAAATGACATGGAAAAATAAGGTCCTCGGTTGTTGTCGTGTGATTGAAATGTGATGGAAATTATAGGACAAGTCTGGTTGGTTTTTTTAAACTAACTGAGCGAGTTTTGGTGTATGTTGTGCGTCTATGGCGTATTCAGAGCAGCGTCTACAGCCGTTGAACATATTACCCTTCAGCTGACCTCCGCCGACTCGGCTCATTTCACAACCTTGTGTGCATCACCTTCGACGGACGCCTCGCTGACACGATCCGTTGAATTGTTTTGATAAATGGTGGATCCATGGCAGGCATGACACGTGAAATGAATAGATCCATCCTGTCACTTGATTGACACCGTCACTCCGACACTAACCCACAAACAAATGGAAGGTTTTTTTTTGTTCTGAGAGTGATGAGGCCGTAAACTTATTCAATTCACTCAGTCTCAGTTTTCTTCTTCGACTGTATTGACACTACTCTCTGAGGTCACTGTTGCTTTTTTTTAAGCATTAATTTGAATTGGAAAAATGATAAAATTTCTAGAACTCTTATGGTTTGCCATCTATTCATTCCAGTGCATTAATTAAATGTGGTTTAAAATGTCAACGTAACTAAACTCAGTGTAAGAAATATTTGGTAAATAGATCCAGTGTTAACTAGTGATGGGTGATGAGGCCTCATGATGCAGCATCAGTTGTTGGAGCGATATCGTGATTCAGTGTCATCATCTGAGTTAGTTGATCAGAGCCAATTTTTATAAAGCAGAGAGTGCCATCTAGTGGCCTTTCGAAATGATGACACTGAATCATGACTCAGCTTCAACGACTTCACTGTTACAATAAACTGATTTACTCTGAATCTGTTGTATACAGGGCCGGGTCTAGGCAGGGGCAAGAGGGGGCCTGGCCCCCTCAAATAAATGTTGTGCCCCTTCAAACTTACATGTAAGTAAGTAAGTAACAGCACAATGCCCCCTCAAGATTTGTGGCTGCCCCATCATACTGTACATGCCTGTCTAGACCCGGCCCTGGTTGTATATCATTTCTTCACCCATTGAGTTTTAAGCCTTTAGGTTTACACCAGATAACACGCCTTCAACCTACAAATTTGACTTAATCTCAGCAGCTGGAGTTGAAAATGTGATTTTAAATCTAGAAGTTAAAGAATTTACAATAAGTCCTCATAGTCTAAGTTTATATTTACATTGGTTTTAACCTATAAACAGTGTGTACATTTAATTAAATGTATACTATTGAATCACACACATGTGTTGTTTAGTTAACATCTTGCTATAACTATAGCTGTAATTAGACAATATTATTGTTGTTATTTCCTCAAGTTAATATTTGTGGTCTTAGAAGCTTGCATGGTTACCTAAGAGGCCCGACGCCTGCTTGATGAAGAGGAAAAAAAGACACTTTCAACCAAGAGATACATAAGAACCCGAAGGACTCCTGAGGTCGTGTTGCAGACGTCTACTGTCTGACAGCAGTGAGAGGTCAGAGTCGGGCCTTCAGTATGAATTATTGACTTATGACATATGTTTTCTGTTCGCTTTATTTCAGGCCAAAAGAAAAGTTATGATGTAGACTTATCATTTATAGAAACATCAATTCTGCATTAAAGTATAACATTTACAGTCATTGTTATTTTATGAAATCATCTTGATTTGAATAGTATTGTGCAAAATAATTGGCTGTCGTGTGCTACTGTTGCACTTTAGGACAACACAGAACAAACATAATGGTAGTTCTTGATCTGAGGTAAGATGTACTCAGTGGGTGCTCAGAATCCTGGCCCCCACCCAGGAGCCAGGATTGTTCTTTTCCTCTGTCAATTGTGAACTTCTTATTGCATCTCTCAGTTCCTCATAGTTTTCTAGACTTTTTCAATGGTCTCCCTCGATCTGATGAAATCAAAACTCTTCCTACAGTTCAGGAAAGTCTCAGCGAGATGACTTACACCATGTTTCTCCTAAACCCAAACCAGATAAATCTGTTTCTGCAGCTGCTAAAGTTCTTTGATTCAGGGAGACAAAGGTCTTAACTGTATGGGCTTAGAACAGTGTCAGCTAAAATTGGTATTAGATCATTTATATGGGCTAAAAATACAAGTAAAAACAATAACTTAAATCCATGTATTCGATAAGTTTTGTCTTTTGGCTGCCCATTTGTCAATTTTCTTTTTTTAATTAAAATATTGTTTTTTCAACCAATACATTTTTAAACAAATATTTATTTTAATGCCAATTTTTATATTTTCCAGGGGGGAGATCAGAGATCATTTTCTTGAAAAGGAACTGATTGTAGAATTTATGTTTAAATTAAAAAATGCATTTAATGCTGACCATCATTTAGCTTCTCCTCTTTGAAAGAGCAGCAGCAATGCTCCTAGAACTCTCTTAGAGTATTGTAGCTAATATTTGAGAAATAATAACCACAATATCCAACAGTGTATAAGT